>NW_026728918.1:0-300000 GCF_030272615.1 Cryptomeria japonica
CTTTTATAGATTCTGGAATTAACAAAAATTGTGTTAGTTGATGACCGTATGATATAGTGGTCTGGAGGAATTTTAGCTATATGAGTGGTCAGTGTTCAAACCCACCAGACCACCTTGTTAGGTGGTTGGGGTTTAGACCCACTAGACTAGACTTGACTAAACATATTTGGTAAAATATGTTGTCTAGGATGAAAGAACAACAAACACAATAAACACTTAACCTAACTTTTGGAAAAAATGGAAGATGACAAAGAGGCTCCTCGAAGCCCAAATTTACACTAGTTATAACACAAGAAAAGACACACTAATTACATTGTAACACTCTAGAATCAGTATCATAGACTATAATAGAATCAAGTCCACATCTTGGTATCTCTACATAACAAGGACATGTAGGGAACTCCTGGACTTGAATCATGACCCAATCACCTCTCCACAAAAGTTGCAATTAGCTAATAAGTTGAGGATTTATGTTTCGACCAAATGAAGTACCTATGGTGAGTAACTTTAGGGTGTGATGATGTACCCTTGCACTAAAAACACCACAATCACTTAATTAATAAGGTTTCTAGTTGCAATTCAGGGATGCCTAAGTACATGCTACAATAGTGAGGCACTCAAGTCTCTAATCGACCTGGCACAGCCCATATGTCCACATCCCAATTGACATCACACGAAACTATTATAAACACTTAATCTTTGGCTCTTTACTTTACCTTATTGATATAGCAACCCAAAGAAAAATACTAGAGGTCAACCCTAGGGGGATGAAAACCCTAGGAAGGCCTTCTACTAAATGATAAAAGAGGGGACATTATTGCACATTTCTACTACACCCAAGTTCCATGAGGGAAAGGGGAGAGGATATGTGTGTGAAACGGTTATGGTTCACCTGATAGAAATATGCAAGGACACCGAATATGGAGGGAACTCATTCTTTAGCATAAGGAATTTGAAGTGTTCTCTATGCTAGGAAATCACAAGAACACTTTATACTAGCTCTCAATCAAACATTAGTACTATTATAGTTTTTCTCCCTCTATACTATGCAATCAAATGTTAAAACTTTTATATTCTGGTGGAAGTTCATTTTGGTGGATATATGATGGTTGGACATATCAACCATGTTGAAGATAATTATTCCTCGAAGTATAGGGATCATTAGGTCTCACAGTGAGATACATGACCTAAGCACACCGACATGTTTATAGGGTGAGTTCTATTTATTTTAGGATGTGATCAAATAGATTATTCATCTTTCAAAGATAGCTCCCTTCTTCTCTTATAATTCAGATTTCCTAATGTTTGATTGTTTCATATATTGAGTGTTTGATCATATTTTCTCATCGCTATAGAATCTTTTTGACCATTACGAGTGCCTAGGCATTGCATGGACTACAACTCTGAATTTTTGAGTCTGATGCTACCTTTTCAACTAAGCATTCCATTATTGTTGTCAATGTATTTCATTTCATTATAATTCAATCTATTGTAGTGGTTAAGTTATTAAACTAGCCATTTACATTTTTTAGAAGAATTGAATGAGATGTTACAAGAAGATCTAATTACTTCTACACCTAAATATAATAGATGCATTAAATGTTTTTGTAAACATTACTTTGATATTACTCTCCGCTCGAAAGTACAATATAATAAATTTGAGGTGAATAATAAAATTAAATATAATCGTAATATTATAAATAGATGCAATCGTTGATAGACAAAATCAACATTAATTGGACAAGATTTGATGATTTCCAAGAAATACAATACAACCACGAACACATCACATCACCTCATATATCAATCCTTGAAAAAGATAAATACCATGACCTGCCAATTGCTTTTATTGATCATTTACTAAATTCAACTCATTTATACTAGTTCGAATCTAACTTACTAAGAAGTTTGCCTTGATAAATCTCAAGCAGTCAAACGATATTCACCTCAACAGACAAAAGAATGCATAAATTTCTGCAATATTCAACAGTCATGGCTCTGCTATATTTAGCTAGCGACTAATATATACTACGTGTTTAGCCCTCTCCACTGATAAGCAGTGAAGATAGAGATCTGCAGTAGTTTTTCATTTTTACTGGAAATATGATATGGTGGTCAGGCACAGTTCTTTGCACAGACGCCTCCACCATCAGCGCAGCGTGCAATTTGCCAAGGGCAGCAAAAGTGGGCAGGAGGACATTCATCGTGGCTAAAACACTCGTTGTCAGTGTCGCACTGCGCTGAAACCATTCTCAACCCTTCAAATATCACCACCAACATTAATAGTATTAAAAACTTCTTCTCAAACTGCATGACTCCTAATTTCATTGCACCCATTCTTGTTTGGCGAGTGATTGAATAACAGTGTATGCTGTGCTTAAATAAGTGATTTGGACGTTCTGTTCAAGGAAAGGTAGGACAAATATATGAAATAATAATCTCCTCCTCGTGCAGTGTTTGGTTTTTTTGGTTGTTTGATTGTTTGGGCCGACTGTTTATGCTGGGAAGAATCCAGGGCTTTTATTTGAGGTGTTTGGAAGAGGAATCTGAAACGGCAGTAGAAATTTAATGGAATTTGATAATATGTAAGATATGTATTATGTTATGTATATGTTATATGCAGTGGGAAACGTTTTCTTATTTATAAAACTTTGGGAAACCCCTCAAATGAGACTCACATTATATTTTTATAACGATTTTAACATGTTAGATCTAATTGCAAGGTTTAATTTGATAAATGCAGCTCACATACGTGGATGCCAGCTTATAATCTAAAGTGCAAATCTAGAAAGCTAAGTTTAAAAATGAAAGAGAAAACAGAGCTGGAAAAAAGAAGACTGCAATAGAAAAATATAATGATATTGAAAAACTAGAATTCATTAACTTGTAAAATAATTACAGTAAGCTGTCTTTTATAGACAACAAGACTTCTCCATTCCAATGAATATGAGTAGAAAGAATAAAACAAAAAAACAATAAAATTGTTTTATCTAAAACAAGGTTTTAGGTAGAAGTTGAGAGATCGCAAATGATGTTTTATTAAAACATAAAGCTGAAAGCTAAAAAACAGAAAGCGTGATTTGCTAAACTCCAACACATCATTCCAATCGCATAGCTTTGATCTTATCTTCAATCTCCCCCTGAATGATCAATAAAGGTGAGTCCCACTGATTTCTGAAGGCAATAAAACTTGTGGTTGGAAGAGCTTTGGTGAAAATATCAGCAACTTGTTCAGATGAAGGACACAACTGCAACTCCACTTGTCCATCTTGAACCCAGTCATGAATGTAATGATGTTGATTCTCTATGTGCTTCATTCTGGCATGAAACATGGGATTATTTGTCATGAAAATAGTTCTATTGTTATCACAATAGATGGTGGCTGGATGCTCCGGAGCCAAATATAAATCTATCAATATCCGTCTAATCCAAATTGCTTGACAACTTGCTGATGAAGTTGCCATGTATTTCTGCTTCTGTTGAAGAAAAAGCCACTATTACCTATTTTGTACTATTCCAAGATACAACTCTAGAGCCAAATGAAAAAAACATAACTTGATGTAGATTTCCTATCATCCACTGAACTAGCCCAATCTGAATCTGTGTAACCAACTAGCTCAAACTATACTATGAGAGAATACTCAATGCCAAAATTTTGTGTACCACTCACATACATCATAATTCTTTTAAAAGTCTACCAATGTGACTCATGTGGATCCTACATGAACCGAGAGATGAGGCTCGGAACATACATAATATCAAGCCTACTGGTTGTGAGGTATATGAGGCCACCAACCAAACTCCTATACCAAGTAGCATCAACCTTGGGACTAGCATCTTCCTTGGTTAATTTTTCACCAAGTGCTTTGCATGCCATCATTCGAAACTTCTTCAATAAATCAACTACATACTTAGTTTGGGAAATAAATATACCTTCTCACATTTGTGTACTTCCACACCAAGAAAATAGTGCATGAGTCCTAGATCCGACATTTCAAATTCTTGTTTCATTTTATCGGAGAATAGTGCATAACATATGTATTATGTTATCGGAGAATGGTGGGAAACGTTTTTCTTATGTATAAAACTTTGGGAAACGTTTTATAACTATATGTTAACATATACATGTGTATAATTATAACTATGTCTATAGCAGGGTGACGGAAACGTATATTTTGACCTGAACATATGGAACCATTGCACTCTCTACTTGTGTGAAAAACTATTATCGAGTATCCTATTATTCTTATTCTCGTGGAGAGTTAATTGAGTTACCTGATTTGATGAACTGGTCAGGATTTGAACATGTGTTGTAGGATTTTGAAATTGAAATTCATTTTGATTTTGATTTAAATTTGAATTTTGATTTTTGAATAATGAAATTCAAATGCACATTCCGCTGAAATTTGATGAAATTCAAATTTGAGAAATTGGAATTAGATGAAATTCAAATTTAGGGGGGATTTGGAGGAATTAAAGTTAATTAATTGAATAATTTAAGTGAAATTATTTAATCATTAGAAATGCAATTAATTAAATAATAAAGTTTATTTAAGTAAGGAATAAATCATAATTAATATTTAATTAATATTTGAAGAAAGGTTTAAATGACTAATTGATTAAGAAATAGAAATTGGATAATTAGTATTTGTAGAAGGTGTTGATTAAGTCAGTTGAGAAGAAATATGATTATATTAATTAAAGAATTAAAGAATTACTTAATTAATTAGATGAATAATTAGTGTGCGATTAGTGAGACATTTTTAGGTCTCTACATTTATTATGAATAATTATTGATTGATAGTTAATTTTTTTCATAAAATGTCAAATGAAAGACCTTGAAATGGCCATACCGTCATAAAATTTTCTTATGATAACCTTCAAATGTTGATGAATTTGGTAACCTTGCATACCAAGAGTGCCCTCCCTTCAAGGAAGTAGAAATTGAAGAAAAATAATTTGAACCTTCTCAAGATTTGTATCCAGTTCCTGAAAAATTTCTTAAAGGTTCAAATATTGATGAACCTAATCTACATCTAGAGGTTTCTCTCCTTGGGGATGAAGAAATCATGGAAGGTGAATTTGGACTTATCAAGGATGTGAATCCAGTCCTTGAAAAAATTGTAGAACTTTTACATATAGATGAAGTTGATAATTGTGTGCATCTAGAGGGTTTTCCCAGCAAAGAAAAAGAAACTAAGCAAGGAGAAAATATTTTTTTAGAAAACCTTCAAAAGTTGATGAATTTGGTAACCTTGCATACCAAGAGTGCCCTCCCTTCAAGGAAGTAGAAATTGAAGAAAAATAATTTGAACCTTCTCAAGATTTGTATCCAGTTCCTAAAAAATTTAAGAACTTCAAATTCTGATGAACTTGATGATCCTGTACATCTGGATGACCTGGCCTTCAGGGATGAAGAAATTGAGGAACAAGAATTTGTTCCGCACCCGCATTTTGATGGAGGCTTTCCTTTACAGATAAATATGAATGTTGTTATGGATGAAGTGAATGTTGAGATACTATAATTCGAATGGATTTTGTTTAGATGGCCCATCGGTAGTAAATATGAATAGCTTCTAAATTACATGGATATCCACTAACATGGTGATATATTAACTATGCAATCACAACAAATTACAATATTTAAAAAAGCATGGACAGGATAAGGAGCGGAAGTGGATGCGCTACTAGTGTTTCAAAAAGCCATGGCGTAGAAGGAGGAGTCTTAGAAGATGGGGATGGTAAAGATGATGACAAATTTAAATGTTGGGAGGACAATTATGCTCGGAAACTACTAGAGACGCTGCGTGCGTGCTGTCACACCTCCTTTTTGGCTACTTGGAGTGATCTCAAGTAGGTCGGGGTCGGGTCTGATGCTTCGTGTGGGGTTGTTAAGGGCACTTAACTTTTGCCCCATGGTTTGTTCGTGCTCGGTCGTTGCCCGTTTGGAGGATCGGTTTGCTCTTTGGAAGAAGGGCTTGTTGTTTTAGTTGTCTTTAACTCTGCTTTTCCCATTGATCTTCTGATGATCGATGCTAGATCTGTTGAGTTGAGGGTGTTCTTTATGGAAGTCTTTTCGGGTGAGGTTGGGGCTCTACATGGCGATGGGGATTTTTGTCCTATCCTCTCGACCTCTCTTTTCGTCAATGCTTCCTCTTGTGGACATTGGTCCTGTGGCTCCTTGGCTCTAGTTGTGGTGGATGCAATGATTGTTTTCCTTTCTCTATCCGTAGAATGTTCTTTCTCAGTCGAGCCTTGGAATGAGGGGGTTATTTGGGATCCAGGTGGAGTTTCAGGAGAATGGTTTTTTTGTGTTTACCTGGTTTCCCTTTTCCCCATAGGTTGTATTCTGCCCCATGGGAAATTTCTGTTGTGGGTGGGTGTGGGAGATCCCTTTTCTTTTTTGGTGTGGCTATTTAGAATTGTCTCTTGCCGATTGTGAAGGAGTTTTTGGATCTAGTATTTTCAAGAGATTGTCTGGTGTTTTACAGGCTGTTTTTTTTTTCATTTATCTCAGTTTGTCCTCTTGAGGTAGATCATTCTTCTATAGAGGGGAAGAGTTGTGGGATAAGTTTTGTGGGATGGCTCCTCTTGGGCGTTTTGGAACTGTTGTTTTTTGAGGCTGGTTGTGCTCTTTCTTTTGTTTCTTTGCTATTGGGGTTTTTACCCTCATCTCCTATAAAGGTAGATATTTTTGTGTAGCTTGCTGGAATAGTCTTTCTGGTATAGGCCTCTCCTTTTGTTCAAGGTTTTGGGATCCTATTAAAAACCCTTCTATCCAGCTAAGAATTATGAGGTTACTTGTTGGTTGCTGGACTTTGTTTTGAGGTTAGAAGCTTGGCTCTTTCCTTTTAGCCCCTATTGATGTGGGTCCTTGTCCTATAGAGGTGGAGAGGTGTTGTGTTGAAAGTTGGGCTCTAATCAGATGTTGGGTGGTTACAAGTTTCTTCTTGCTAGTTATGGGATCCATTTTAAAACCCATCTTGAAGATTTGGGATGCCTTTCAATATCCCCCTTTTGACTTAGTTTGTGGGAGCCTGGTAAAACCCATAGTTTGGTTGTTTGTTTCTTATGCTTGTAGTATTTTTCTCTTTTCCATTTGTGCTGGTTCTAGGAGTTTTGTTCTTCCCATAGGCAAGCTGGATACTAGCAATTTTAAAGGGCCCAGTCTGGCCAGTTGTGGTTTGGTTAAGGGTTAGTTGTGATGTTGGTAGGGTGAATACTTTGTTACAGGTTAAGGGAGCCTGGGAAAACCCTTGTGTGTTACTTGTGAGAGGTAGTTTAAAACTCATGATGAAGGATAGGGGAGCCCTTCAAGACCCCATTTATCAAGACTGTGAGAATATATTGAATTATTGTAATCTGGTGTTGTTGAAGGTGATGGGTATCTAGTGTTGTTGAAGGTGATGGGTACCTGGATACACCAATGGACACATTTTTAGGTTTAGGGAGCCTTGTAAAACTCTTGTGTATGTGTTAGGGATGATTTTATGTCCAGTTTTTGGTGTGGCTATTGGTATGTTGATGCCCTTTTCTTTTAGTAGTGTTGTACTATGGGTTCCAAATCCTGGTAAAATTTGAGGGTTTCGGGTCCCTTCAAAACCTGTGGGGTTTCAGGTCCCCTCAAAACATGTTTACCCTTAATCAAAAACATTTATCAAGAAAGCATCATCAATCCAAATAGATCATATCACCAATAGGATATTTTCATTGATGTAAAGTACTATGGAAGCCTCAAAATTATTAATGTGTAATGATGATGTTAGAAAATTATAGGACCATCAAATATTGGGTAGACCTAGAGGATTGTGCAAGCTATAGATTAATAATAAGTTTCTAGCTTATGATCTAAATTCCATTATGGCATTCATGTACCAAGGCTATATTGCTAGTTATGTCCACCCCTTACATGATGTCCATATATATACATAGACACACTAATAGATGTTGTTATTTATGGATAGATTGTCTCTATACTCCTAACCATCTTTAGAATCATGATGTCATTAAATATTTGGATTATTATATCTTAGAGTATGATGCATGAATAAAGGCCCCACATGTTTAAATGGTTAATTTTAACTTTGTTAGGATACAATTACAATGATTACTTATCTCACTTAGATGGAATTAGATGTGAATGGTCAATTGAACAATCATTCTACTTATTTTGGATTCATTTTCTTTTCAATAAAAGAGATAGTATCTTAAAGCACTTAAAGGTCCTAATAACGATGCATAATATAAAAATAATAATTTTATTGCTTAGAGAGATGATCTTGGTATATAAGTTGAGTACTACATTTTCTAGATTGAAGATATTAATATGAAATTCTATCCCAAACTAAAATTAAATGAAGAACTTGATTATAAAGAATAATAACACTTAGAGCCTTTACAAACCCATTAAAAACTTATTCGTAAGGGCTAAAGCTTAAATTATATCCAAAGTTAGATATATTGCTCCTAAAATAATGCCCAAAACTAACTATATCTTTTAATCAACTCTTGGTTGTAAAAGAACATTATCCAAGCTTCTAGTCTTCTGCATCTATCAAAGTCCTTCCATCCTTATTAATGACCCTTTCAATGATTTAATGATGTAGAGTTTTTTATTAAGATAAAATGGGTTTTACAGGGACCCGAAACCCAAATCCAAAATAAAATAACTAAACAATAGCGAAATAGTCTAAAGCGAGTGGCCCAACAAAGTCAAAAACAAGGGAAACACCCCATAGAGCTCACCTAAGAAATAACAGTAAAACCTAGACAATCCTACCAAAAACTAACCAAGAGCTTCCATAAGCTCAAAATTTTTCTCAATGATGTTTTTTTGTTAATTTCTTCAAGCTCCTCCAAGATGTTCCATGTGTCCCTGTGGATTCTTATCCAGATTCTTCTTTTTAGATTTAATGATGTACAGTTAATATTTTATTTTGTTATAAATTCTTTATATGATTACATTTTCAAAATAGTCATTTATATTTTGTATTAAAATTGAATGAGATGTGACAAAAGGATTTAGTTACTTCCACCCAAAAACGTAACAGATCGATGAAATGTGTTTGTAACATTGCCTTAATATTACTACTTGCTCAAAAGCATTTGAGGTGAATAATAAAATTAATTATAATCTTAAAATGATAAGTAGACGCAATTGTTGATAGACAAAATCACAATAACGATTCTTCTTGATTCTTCATTTGTGTAGTTCACTCACACATTAATTTGATTATTTCAAACAAATACAATACAATGACGAACACATCACGTCCAACTCATTTATACTAGTTCGAATCTAACTAAGAAGTTTGCATTAATAAATCCCAAGCATTCGAACGATATTCAGCTCAACCAACAAATGAATACATAAACTTCTGCAATATTCAAGAGTCTTGGATCCCGAGACTATTTCATGGCACAGTTTTTTGCACAGACGCCTGCACCATTAGGGCAGCGTGCAATCTCCCAAGGGCAGCAAAAGTCGCCAGGAGGACAGTCATCCTGGCTATAACACTCGCTGTTAGGGTCGCACTGCGCTGAAACCATTCTCACCCCTTCAAATATCACAAGCAACATTAAGAGTATTAAAAACTTTTTCGCAAACTGCATGACTACTAATTTCTTTGCGACCATTTTTGTTTGGCGAGTGATTGAATGTTCTGACATTTTTGTTCGTATGCTGTACTTAAATAAGTGTTTTGGGACATTGGGACGATGAGTTCAAGAAAGGTTAGGACAAATATATGGAATAAAAATCTCCTCCTTTTCAGTGTTCTGAAGAGGAATCTGAAACGGCAATGTAAATTAAAGGAGATGGAAATAGAATAAGTAACGAAGCTTATTTGATAATATAGAAGATATATATTATGTTATCGGAGAATAGTGCTAAACTCTTCAAATGACACTCACGATTCTTGCTATTAACGGCGACATTAAGTTTTTATAACGGTTTTGACTTATTAGATCGAATCGCAAGGATTAATTTGGTAAGTGCACCTCGCAGAATTAGCTGCCACCTTATAATCTAAAAGTCTAAATAGAATCAAATATCTTATCACTATGTAGGGACATTATAACATCCAACTCTCAAGTACTCATCTACACAACAAACCACAAGGAGAATAAAAAGAAGTTTGAGTTGATCTTTGACAAATTTATAATTGAAAAGAGATAGTCTTGGGATTCTGTAGGAGCTTGCAATAAATGATCAGGCCCTTCCTTAGGTCTCGTGACCATTATAAGAAATCGAGATGCACAAAATAATCCTATCTTAAGTGTTTCTAGGAATAGAAAGAGTAGTGACAATACAAGGTAGAGTATAAAATGAAAGTGATTCAACAAGGAGATGAGATATCAAGTTGCCATATGCACTACAAAAGAATGCTATAATAACAATAATAAAAGAGAGAAGTTAAGATCAATTAAAACTAAAATGATGTCACCTCTAGAAGCTTGATGAATCCAAAGGCCACAAGGATGCTATTAAATGCCACAAGATCTCCAAGAGGATTGTTGTATTAGCGATTAACAAATCACATGGAGAAATCAATGTTCAACAATGTTGGTATTAAAGACTATTATAGATAGCTTGAGAGTATGAGATATTGTAAGATTGAATGAGAGAGAGATTTTGGATGTGTAATTGGAAGTTATGTTTCAAAATGAGTAAAAGAAGGGTAATGGTTGGAGTTTGATAGCCATATAGATTATAGTTATCACCAACCTAGGTAACTAGTAGGTGGGAAAATGCTTGAAAATAGGTATTTAAATGTTACATTATGCTAGCCTCTAAATAGTTTAATAATAACAAATAACCAAACATGGGAAAGGAACAAGGTTAATATGACCATGAGATTAGTTTAATCATGTCTAAAACACTTAATAATCATGTCTAAAATGCTTAATAAGTCATACATGTAATTCCAATTGAATTGTGCTCTAGTGTAAAACTAGAAAAGTTACTTAGAGTCTCTCAATGTATACAAAAAGGGATAGTGAATATTTTCACCTCCCAAATAGACTAATCTAGAATGAATTGAAAAGTCCTTGTAAAGAACGCACCAAGACAAGTCAAAAAAAATTGTTCAATAATAGCTAACTATACACTCTAGAATTTATATTTCATGAGCTAGCCAACGATTGTAATGCACATATGTCATTGAGATTTTGTACCATAACATATGTAGTTAAATTAAAGCATATTCTTTTCAAGGTTTATAATAATAAAATAGGTTATCATTATATACCATTTCAAATCTTTTCACTTGAATTTCTTACAACAAATTTTGTGATAATTTTGTTATAATAAAATCAAGATCAGTATAAAAGGATTAAAAGTACTAATTTGAGATTCTATATTTTAAATATGACCACGATCCAATACAAAAAATAATATGACCATCCAAAATAAAACATCGAATAGTCTTACTAACTCTATGAATGTTTTTGGGGCATTGTAAATTCAAATAACCATAGATAAGGTAACCAAGTATCACCTTATCCACACACAAAAATGAACATTATTGAAAAAGCATTTTTTTATAATTGATAAAATAGAAGTTGGAATAGAATTAATATCTATTAAGAGAACAATTTGACTGGGTAAGCCTCAAAACAAAAACAAAAACAAAAACATTTCTAAGCTTAATAGGTAAGAATAGAGAATTGAAAGTTAAATCCTTCTCCAGTGAAGTACTACAAAAGACAACATTGGAGACCTTACCTATGATTACAAATTCTTTGTGAAATCTGGCTTCTCATATAAAAGATGCGAAACCAAAATTATGCTCCTTCCTAACCTCATTTTGGCACTAAAATTCAAATCCTGCCGTCTTGGAGTGTTAAATTCTATAGAAATTTCTTTTAAGGAGCACAAAGAACATGCATTATATTGAATTTCCTTATGATTTAAGTCTTTGTTGTGAAACGATAGCAGCCAACATCTTCACTCCAAATTTAAACATATTCAAAGTTGTATATAAGATTATATTCAATTTCTTTATAATTTAAGCCTATGCTTGAAAATGACAATGGCTAACATCTGTTGGAATATGGTAATTTCTCCCATATGCAAGAAAGATCTACCACCATGCAACCACTGCCACCGTGAGCTCAGAAGCATAAGTTATATTATCAAAAGTTGAAGAGATTGTTAGCAAACGATTCAAGAAATCAAGGGAAGCAAGGGAAGCATTGTAATGTTGTCACCCTGATGCAAAGAGGGAAAGAGGTCTGAAGGCCACCAGTTAAAAGTTGAAAGTTAAGAGAGAAGATAGCCAAAGGATAGTAGGCAGATTGAGAACCTGAAGGTGAAGGATTATCGTTTGAAGACAATGATTTGTGGTAGTCAAGGAAGAGATTACATGGAATTTTATCATGGTTAGGAAATAGGCCAGCATAGCCAACTAAAGCTAAGATCTTGAAGCAACAGCAGTGTGACTCAGTGTGAAGTGTTAATGCACCAGCAGTGTGATTCAGTGTGAAGTGTTAATGGTAGAAATTAAAGGGGAGTGTTGGAGGAAAGTAATTTCTCCCTCATGCAATACCATGCAACCACCGTATGCATGCAGTTAGCCACCGTTAAACTGGGAGTGTTGTAGTAATTTTTCCATCATGAGCATGTAGTTACCAACAGTTCCATCAAATTGGAAATCATGCAAACCAATTATCTCCATCGGTCATGTAGACTTTTAGTTATTTCAATTAGTTATTAAAAAAAGTCTAAATGTTATAACTCTTTAAAGAAATTTCTTCATGCTTTTGAAGTCCTCTATAAAAGAGGCATATGTAATCTGATTTCATGAGCGGTGGAAGTAAAGAAGTCTCGGCTGCATGCGTGGAAATAAAGAAGTCTCGGCTGCATGAAAGGGAAAAATGTGCATGAGGAGTTTAACGGTGGCCGACTGAGGGCTCACGATGGATCTGAAGGTTGAGTATAGCAAACTGTAGTAAACGGTGGCAGGAGAAATTATTCCTTCCAACAACATCTTCATACCAAATTTTAACATATTCAAAGTTGTATATAAGATGGAACATTTACTAGATGAGGAACATATAATAGATGACCATAGAGATTAGAAGGCAGACTTGTTATTAAAAATGCCGAAATACAAATGACTGCTCTTACATCACGAAGCACATGGATCGAGACGATGGACCAGTCAAGACTTGCACCTAGGCCCTTTTAGGTGTATTTATAGGTGCTCCACCATTCGAGCTACTGACCAGATACAGTTTAAGGATTTTTGGAGTGTGGAGTACCCTTCCAATATTAACTTCAAAATGCAAATGATTTATAAATCAGTTCATCCAGTCTAGCTTTGATGCCATGTTGAAAAGAACATACCAATAAGGATTCAGTCTATCTTTGATACCATGTTCTAACATAACCCTCTTTTTAATTAATTAAATAATTAATTAAATTAATATTTGTTTTAGATCATCATAATCTTCTTTTTTTATTCATTAAATTAATTATTCAATTTATTTGATTTAAATCATTAAACCATGTTCTAACAATTAATTAAATAAATAAAGCATATTGTTTAATTAATACCCTCTCTCACATTTAAATAAATCAGCATTTATTTAAATCCCTAAAAGTCCATCCCTCACATTTAAATAAATAAATATTTATTTAAAATCCTAAAACCCTCACCCATTTGCACTTTCTAGAAAATGCAAGTTGCATACTAACCCTTCTCCTAATCATGTCTAAACCTTTGATTATTAACCTAATCCCCATCTAAGTGTTTGCACATTCCTAAACTAAGGGATTAGTGAATAGTCACTTAAAACATTTAAGGCTCTTACAAAGTATTAAATGCCTTTTCCCTTCCACAAGTACTTAACCCACATGGGTTTTGGACCAAACTAACCCACCTTTGACCCTTGGTTCGAGACTTGTCCATTAACCCAACCATCCATGGTAACCCCCAAGTCTCTTCTAGCATTATATGACAATAGTGGGAAACGTTTTTCTTATTTATAAAACTTTGGGAAACCCGTCAAATGAGATTCACGATTCTTGGACAATATTAAGTTTTTATAATAATTTTGACTTCTTAGAATTAATCGCAAGGTTTAGTTTTATAAAAGCAACTCACATACTGTGATGCCACCTTATAATTTAAATTACAAAGCTAGAAAGCTAAATTTAAAATTGTAGACATAAGTAAATATGGAAGCTATCAAAGATACTATCACCATGCATGGAAATTATATCATATGTGTCTCAAGTTATTGTCTACAAAGGTGGAAAAATCAAAAGTTTCCACAATACCTTGAAGAATATTGTTGTATTAGTGATTAACTAATCACATGGAGAAATCAATGCTCAACAATGTTGGTATTAAAGAGTATTATAGATGGCTTGGGAGTATAAAAGATTGTGAGATTGAATGAGAGAGATTTTAGATGTGTAATTGAAATTATGGTTCAAAATGAGTAAAAGAAGGCTAATGGTTGGAGTTTTGAGAGTCATATAGGCTATATTTACCACCAACCTAAGTAACTACTAGGTGGTAAAATGCTCGAAAATAGTGATGTACATAACATTATGCTAGTGTCTAAATAGTTTAATCATAGGAGATGTCCAAACATAGGAAGGGTACAAGGTTAACATTACCATGCCATTAGTATTGATAGAATTGAAAATAAAGAGAAAGGCCTTGGCACTATGTGGAGAAATGATAATAAAAAGCATAAAATTAACCTAAAATAGACTAGGAGAGATAAATATCAAAGTGAATCCAAAACTTTATATTAAATTTGAATTATACACTTTTTCATTACACTAAGAACCTTGAGAATTTAGAGAATCGTGCCCATGAGCATGTGGCTACAACCATGTTGATATCCTTGAAGAGCAAACTAGCCCATTTTGGAGAAACAGGTTGACACAATTTCAACGAGCATATAAGGTATATCCCCTAGTGGTTAACAATTACTTATATAGGTGAGCAATTTTGTTGTGTTACGCTTTCTTTTGCATGATAATGTTATATTTAAGAATGGATTTAGTATACAAAGAGAAATATATATAAGTTACAAATTCTCCTAAATTGGTGTTATTATTGACTATTTTGGTCATTTTATTGTTTGGCCAATTTCTTAAATGTTGGGAAGAATATAGGGAATAATAATCTCCTCCTCCTGCAGTGTTTGATTGTTTGGGCTAGTGAAGAATTTAAGGCTTTTATTTGACATGTTTGGAAGAGGAATCTCAAACGACAATGGGAATTAATGGGGATTGAAATAGAATCATTGAGAAGCGAGGGGGTGTGAATGAGTGACGTTCTAAAATTCAAAAATCAAAGCGTGCAAATATCAATAGATCAAAAACCATACACACACAACGATAAATATCATAACACAAGAATTTACGAGAAAAATCCAATGTGGGAAAAACCTCGGTGAGAAGAGTTGTTGGAGTCTACTGGTCCAATGCATCCTCGCAAATAAAATCACTGGTAAAATCTAATTTAAGGGCACCAACCCTAGAGAAGCACCAACTCCTCAATTTAGAGAACCTACTCAAGGAGCGCCTACCCCTACTCTGAGCACCTACTGATAAAATTACAATGACTTAGTGATAAAAATTAATACAATGAGAAACCTTGCTACAAATGAATTTTGTAACCCTCTGTAACTATGATAGACTCAATTCTTTTAGATACAACAATGTGCTTGCAAATATCACTTCCCTCCTTTGATCAAACCTCTGATGTTATATAGCTTTGTTCTTTTGTCTCTAATATCCGTCCTTTCTCTCTCTAAGTTACTTGGTGTGTATCTTTTATTTCAGCTCACCCTGCCTTTACAAACACTCTTCACTCTTTCTCTTTGTTCTACCCCTCAACTCACTTGCCTTAGTACACTCTCTTTTGGACTCTATTTTTTTCTGTTTAACACACTTCTCCTTGAGTTCTTCTCAACTCTCGATCTCAACAGTTCACTTATTTTTACACCCTATCCTACCTGCCTCACAAATCACACTTGGTAGATATCTATGTTCATAGGTTGCTTTCCCTCCAAAAGAATTCAAATATACTCTTCTCAAGCTTCTAGGAAATCTTTTTGTAGATAGATTTGCAGCTAATATTGAATGCATCTTCTTCCATTTTAGATTTACTATTGAATACAGATTACTGTAATTAGTAATCTTCACTTTCTCTTTGACAGAGTGTCATGTCGACTGGAGATATCCTAATATTTTCATGGTTGTGTGATCACATTGACAATAGATCTTTAGATAATTCTTGAGCCACTCACCATCTACAACCTTGTCTTCATTAAATGTAATTGTCTGCATTAGTTTCTCGACCTATTCTGATTGGATATCCAAACTCCCAAAACTGGAGGATTTATATTGACCAACTCTGCAAGCAAAAACTTTTGTCATTCGGATCCACAAACATCTGTCTTGCATCTACCACATCATCAAAAACATCTTATTTTTCAATCTGGTCAACCATGTTCAAATGCCCACAAGGACTATTCAACCATCGACATGAGATGAACTTCTTCATTGTGATCTCTGCATTGCACACTACACTTGCAAGATGGTGGGATCCATCATCTATTATGTAAATTTTATCTTCACAGAAGTTCGCTTCATTAGATTCCATGGTTGCGGGATGGCGAGATTGATTCATTTCATTGTGGTCTTGATCCCCGCAAAGTCTTCCTTATTCATACTTTCTGGTCATAGGATGGTGGGATACTTCGCCTAGACAACAGTTGGTCACACTAAAAAAAGAAGTATTTCGGTGTAGCAGCAAAGAGACTCCCAAAGGGAAAGTCTCACGCCATGGGGGGACAAATCTGCGACTACCACATGGCACCACCAAGCACGAAGGAGGGCCCCATATGATCACAATGAAACATGAAGAGCCCAAATAGTGGTAGACACATTGACACATGAACTGTCGGCCCGAACAAGGCCTTACCAAAGGGAGAGCATGTCGATAAGACCAACAAAGGTGACCACCATGAAGATAAAGTCTCACATAACCACTATGTCACACCAAAAAAGGGCCTTATCGGTATGACATAAAGAAGCAGATAAGAGAGAAATGAGGTCTTGGCGAGCGACCATGTGTCATCAACAAGGAACATGTCAATGAGACAAAAATGAGGTCTCACTGAAATCCAGAGTGTCGGCCAGATAAGAAATATTTCTTGTCGAAAACTGTCAAATAGAGAATTTTGAAACATTTTCAATCTGCAACTCACAAAGATGAAACCCAATGGGCACAACACATTGAGAGACCATTGTAGAACATTATTACAGCCCTCAATCGCATGGATTCAGCACATTTTCACATCATCACTTCATTCATTTTACATCTAATTGACATCAATGACAATCAATTGACAACAATCTCCCAATTTGGCATTCATGTCAACATTTAGACCTCTTGGATCAACTTCTCCCCCTTTGGAAACAATGGAAAAGATTCTATGAATTCATCATGTTGCGACTAAACCTTTTGTCAGGGGGATAACTTTGTTGGAAAATGTTAATGTAGATATTTATCTACACACTCTTTCTTGAAACCTTTTTGATGTAGATATTTATCTTGCCTGGAATATCATGCCCTTGGTGCTTGTTTTAAACCATATAAGGTTTTGCTCAATCGACAAAAAAAAATTTCATCTTCATGTAGCTGAAACATTTCAGGCTAATCTATGTATATCTATTCTTCAAAAATCCCATTCAAAAATGTAGAGTTGACATCCATTTGGTATTATACCTTATATCCATTGTATGTTGAAAATACCAAAAACATTTTGATTGCTTCAAGTCTTGATATCGCTTGCATACAAGGCTTGGTTTGTTTATTATGACCTTACCTTCTTCATTTATTTTGTTTCTATAGACCCATTTAGCCCCAATGACATTTTTGTCAACTGGTCTAGGAACCAATTCCCAAGTCTTGTTCTTCTCAATCTAATGCAACTCTTCCTCCATGGCCTTCACCCACTTCTCACTCTTGCTAGCTTCATCATAATTCCTTGGTCCCATTTCAGTCATCAGGAAGAAATTAACTTCCTCATTGTTCCTTGCATGTAGTCTCCTTGTTTGAAAACATTCATTCTTGTTGCCAATTATATGATCTTTGGGGTTGTTCTTTTCAACATAACTATTGGGATCCTTACTGACAACCTCTTCTTCATTTTCAGATTGATATTCCTCTTCAACATAAGGTTCTTCAATCTTATTTACTATTGAAGACACCAAAAATTGTCCTACCTTAATTAAATAATTATTTTATTTATTTAATTTTTTAATCTTAAGTCTTCTATTAAATTAAATAATTTTTTTATTTAATTAATTCATTTACTCTTTTTCTAGCCTTTCTCTATTTAAATAAATATTTTTAATTATTTAAATTATATTTTCCCTAAATTAAACAAATATTTTATTATTTAATTGGTCTCACTTTATCTATTAATTAAACAAATATTTATTTATTTAATAAATTCATTATCTTTTTCATTCTATGACACATCTCATTTATCTCTTAATTTTCCTCTACCTACCCCCTTCATTATTTTATTATTTTTTCCTAACTACCCTCTTATTATTTTATCATTTTCTATACCTACCCTTTTATCCTAGCTGACTACTTAGATTTTCACCTCTTACTCTTATCCTTCCATTTTCTAAGGTCTTCTTTACATAAAAGGATTCTTTCATCTTCATCAATCCTAATAAGCAAAGTAGCAATCTGGAAATCTAGCATTAGAGTGTACTTTTTGCATTCTAGCATTCTTATTTTGCATTCATCATTTCAAATCTTCATTCACCATATCTTCATGTGCGTGTGCTTCTGAGAATCATTTTTTAACACAAAGTCTTGGCTGATAGATGATGAGACCATAACTTATCTCATATTTAACTCATTAAAATCATCTATTTCTTCTTAAGTATATTATTTTAAAAGTGGAGTTGAGTAATAACTGGAAGTTCTTTAGCTTGTTTAAGGTAGAATATAAAGTAGATATTTGATTTATTTTTTAATAAATAAATGTGATACAAAATGCTTCTAACATGTCTCCATGAGAGTGCAAGATATTACAATGCAAATGAATGAGTTATTAAATAACTCATGATAAGAAGAAGATTTAGAAATACTTGTTGTAGAGAGCTCCAGACATTAACTTCAAACAACTCTAGACATTGTAGAAGGATTTTAAGCTATTAAGATAGAAAATAATACTAAAGAATCCTAACACAGTCCAAAATTCATGAAAAATCATGGAGCATCAGTCATTCCAAAATCAATGGGAAAAGTATTTGTTTAATGCAAGTTATAGTTGCACACTACATTGTATTATCTTTCTTTGACAAGATAACACAAGTTACCAAAGAACTCCAATGTAATTGAATTATTGTATAATATTCTTCAGGATAATCAACAATGATTTAGTCAATTGAATTGGTGATTAATTCATTCATTCACGTTGAGAACTTGAAGACTTCCTAAAAATCAGGCGCCTAGAAATTGTGAAAAATGCAGTCTCAGTAAAATAGCGATATCTCCCTCATTTTTTTAACGGAATTCAAAAATTCAAAATGATCTAGAAACTAGACTTGAAGGTCTAAAAAGTACTTTGTGTATTTGGTGTGATTCACAACAGGGAGAGAGAAGTAACTAACTGAAGATGACTGAGACAAAGATGGAGGGATGAAGGACAACAAGTTCAGTTTTCTCAAAGTTTTGTAAATGACTTTAAAAAAAAAGGATCTTGGATCCAAATTATTAGGAGATTAGTTGGATAGATATGGAATGATAATTCTATAAATCTATTGTAATCATTTGAGTAAATGGGGGGATTAGAAAGGATTGTTTTATCCTGAGGAAATATGATAGACTAGTTTCATTTCTAGTAATGTATTTTCCAGAATTTCCTAGAGTAAATTTGAATTTAAGAAAGTATTTTATTTCTAGAAAGTGTGAATTAGTTTATCTTTTTTATGCAAGTGTGCCTTAGATTATCCTTTCCTTTCATGCAAGTATGCCTTAGATTAGCTTTCATTTCCTATAAAGTTTTTGATAAAGATAAACGGGTTTTACATGGACCCGAAACCAAAAGTTTTACAAAAGTCGGCCATCAGCCAAACAGACAGGAACCAATAGCAAAACAGGGGAGCACCCCAGAACAGTCACGAAAGCATTCATTTCCTACAAAGTTAGAATATATTGTCAAACCAATTTTTTTCATTCTCTTTTGCATACAGCCATGGACACCACCTTGGATTGATAAATTAAATGATGAGGATTGCAACAACCCCATCATTTTTGGCACTGTTGTTGGGGACAATTGTCATTAGAGAATTAGAAAATCAGTTTGGCAACCTTTTAGGTTTAGAAGTTCCTCAAGAAAGTTTTGTCTCTCAAACCCCCCCAAAATACCAAATGAAAACCCCCAAACACTAGATCTAAAGAGAAACGATGCTATTTTTTTAAAATATCCTTAGTTGGAGGACCATCACTCCAAGTCCTAGCAAATTATATTTCTTTAAAGAAATAATTGATGGCTTATTGCTTGCAAGAGGTGGAGAATTTTGTCTTCGATACAGAATCTTGCAAAAGAGAGAATTATTTGGAGACCTTCAAAGTCCAAGAATGGATGCCCAAGTAGATTTTTGAAGACAAAGGAGGACTGCTCAATCAGAGATTTGAAGAACAAGGAGTTGATTCTAGTCATGCATGCACCATATCAAAAGGAAGGTTTACAATATCTCTCCAATCAGACCATGCATTTTCTAGAATCAGAAATCATGGAGAAGGTTTTCACTTCAAAAGAAGGTGAAGCATTGGATTTCAAAAAAATTGTCATCTTCTTTTCATTATCTTCTCTAAAAAAATTGAATGCATGGAAACATATTGTGAGAAAGGGAAGATATTTTTCACTAGATAATGGTTATGTGTAACCTCTCTACATCATTCAGTAGAGTAGGTTAGGGTAGATTTGTTTTTTGTAAATCAATGCTTTGCACATGCTATTTCCTCTTCTAAAATGCTATAAACATACACTTTTGTACAAGTTGCTCCACTCAAAACTTGCTGCAAATATTTTGGCATCATGGATGATTGGTTGTTGTAGTCTTGGGCTCTAGTTATAGCACTAAATCTTCAAAAGAATGGAAGAAAAAATGATGATGAAACAATCTAAGTTGTTAGTTAGAATAAAGGGTCAAGTTACAACTCTTAAAAGTTGAATAAGCTCTTTGCATGCATCATGGAGAAAGTGAACTATAACTCATGCATGATGGTTGCATGAAAAGCTAACGTAAAATCAAATATTTGATTTATTATTTTACTCTTATTAAGCTTAAATTTATTTCATTCTACTCAATCCACTCAAAAAGAAGAATAAAAATTTCCTAAGAGCTTATTCCAATATTTATGGAGCTGTCAAGAGATAAAGTTTTATTTTAAATGCTAATCAGGAGCCATCAGGAGCTACCTGAAGATACCTAGAACAACTATTATAGAAGTAAATTTATTGAATTTGAAGGTTCATTATGAGTTTCAAATGGACTTGCAACACTTTAGGTGTGGGGGAGATGATGATACCATAACTTATTTATTATTTAACCCATTAAAATTGCCTATTTCTTCTTAAGTATATTGTTGTAAAAGTGGAGTTGAGTAATAATTGGAAGTTCTTTAGCTTGTTTAAGGTAGAATATAAAGTAGATATTTGATTTATTTTTAGTAAATAAATGTGATCCAAAATTATTCTAATATGTCTCCATGAGTATGCAAGATATTATAGTGCAAATGAATGAGTTATTAAATAACTAATGAGAAGAAGAATCTTTAGAAATACTTGTTGCAAAGAGCTCCAAACATTACCTCCAAACAACTCCAAACATTGTAGAAGGCTTTAAAGATATTAAAAGAAGATAGAAAATACTATTAAATACTCTTAACACACTCCAATATTCATGCAGAATCATGGAGCATCAGTCATTCCACAATCAATGGGCAAAGTATATGTTTAATCCAAGTTGTAGTTGCACATTACATTGTATTATCTTTCTTCACCAAAGATAACACAAGTTACCCAAGCACTCCAATGTAATTGCATTATTATAGAATATTATTCATGACGATCAATAATTATTTGGTCAACTAAATTGATGATTAATGTGTTCATTCACGTTGAGAACTTGAAAACTTCCTAAAAATTAGGTGCCCAGAAACTGTGAAAAATGCAGTCTCAGTAAAACAACAATATCTCACTCATTTCTCAGTGAAATTTAAAAATTCAAAATGATTTGGAAACTAGACTTGAAGGGATAAAAATCCTTCTATGTGTTTGGCATGATTTATAATAGGGAGAGATAACTAATTGATTGAAGATGACTGAGACAAAGATGGCAGGATGAAGGACAACAGGTTCACTTTTCTCAATGTTTTGTAAATGACTCAACAAAAATAGGATTTTGTATCCAAATATAGGAGTTGAGAAAATACAACACCACAGGAGCCCAAATAATCTCTGCAAGCTGAAAACCCTGTTACAAGGAGAAGCAATGAAGCAAATCACAGAAAGAAAGAATACACAGGAAAAATATGCTCCAAAAGATGAGAGCTCAATAATCTCCAAAATGTATTGTCAATAATAATCCTTCTTCATACAATGAAAAGAAAGAACTCAACCTTTAATAGGTCAAGAAACCCTAAAAGGGAAAACCTAGGTTTGCACATAATAATTAATTAAAATAATTAATTATATGCACCTAAAGTTAGCTTAAGTGTAAAAGAGATAAAAGGAACTTAAATAATTAAACAAATAATGTTTAATTAATCAAGTAAATACCCGAATACTCTAACACCCCCCCTTAAGCTAGACTTAGGGAGAAGCTAAAACCTAGAACAGCTACTGAAAGCAATAAAGATGGGTCCCGACAACAAGGCCTGATCAAGTACCCAAATACAATGAAATCTCTATGAACTGGAGAAATAGAGAAAACCACGTGGGAACAAAACTCTACTCCAAAAAGAGATGGAAAAGAATTTCACTGAAGCATGAAGAACCTACAAACTCTGTCGAAGAATAACTACTGATCTGAAGAACCTCCACTGAAATAGAACATGACCAGGTAGAGAAGACTGTAATCTATATGAGTGCCCTCAAATGACACTACTCGAATCAGGAGGCAAACAAGGCAAAAACAACTGAAATCGAAGATACAGATGGCATGAGAAACCAAAGCCTGAAGAGCTGATCAATCGAACCACGAAAGCAGTAGAACCAATAGGATAAACCTCCCCATAATGCGGAAGTGGGAGAGGGACAAGAACACTGAAAATGATAGCCAAAAAAAACTGCATGACGAAGAACCAAGAACATCAAAGGTGCTGAGATACATCATCATGAGGCGAATGTCGTGGAAGGAACACTCACTGGACAAAGGAAGATGGAAACCAACAGGCAAACATCAACCCCCTCATGGCACTTGATCAATAGTGCATGTACAACAAGACACAAGATATGCAAGATTCCAAGTAAACAATGCATGATGGCACTTTATCTCAATGCGTTTGCATAAATACAAGCTACAATGAGAAGAAGACTGGAAATAGAAACTTGAACCAAAATAGAGATACCCTACTCAGAGAAAAGATCCGAGGACCTGAAACAACCACAATATCCACCAAAGTGCTGAAAAGCAAAAAACTGAATAAAATATGCATGGAGCAGAATCTAGAAATAAAACTTAGATGTCTAGAAAGTACACAGCACACGCTTTCCAAAAATATAAAAAATTTCAAAAAACGGAGGTCGGATGTGCATTCTATGGCTCCCAGAGTGCATAAAATAGACCTCACTTTAACTGGAAAAAAACACAGTCAAACAGAAAAATTGGAAAAAACTACCAACACCATGAGGTCGGCCTCGGAACCAGCTTTCCGACGCCTATCCGTTTTTGAAAAAAAAGACTCTGTATGCCCAAGATAGAGCCAAAAAACCAAACCCCCCCTAAAAAAGGCCAAAAAAGAGGTCATGTGGCTTGTTTGGGCGAAGGAGGCCAGGGAGTGGTGCTCCAGTGGCACTCCGATGGCAAAAGGGCGGAGCAGGGAGGCTGTGTGCGGTGTTAGGGAGGTGGTCGGGCAGCACAAGGAGGCTACGGGCGGCGCCAAGGGGCCGAGCGAAGCAACGGCTGGGGAGCGAAGCGGCGGCCGAGCATGGACGGCGGGCCGGGGTGCTAAGCGGCGGCCGGGAGTTGCAAGGCCGAGCAGAGGGCTGGGCGGTGCGGGGAGCAGAGGGTCGGGCGGCAGGGGCTGGTCGGCGGGGGCCGCAGGGCTAGCGAGGATGCCGGAGGGGACGGCCGGCAGGGCTACCAGAGTCTGTAGCCGGTGAGGGCCAAGGGAGGCACGGGGCCCGAGCCTGTAGGTCTGTGTCCGTGGGCCGTATTGACAGCGGCAGGGGTAGGGGTAGGGGCCCCATGGTACCCTGCGTACCATGGGAACCCCCCCAAAAAAAAATTTGCAAAAAACAAAATATATTTTTTTTGTTAAAAAAAACCTTTTTTTTTTGCTTTTTTCAAGAGATTTTTTAAAAGCAAATTTCGGCCTGCATGCCGTAAAAAGGCAAATTTTTTTATTTTTTTTTTTCAAAAAAAATTCCTCGACCTACGTGCATTTCTATGACCATAGGGGTTTTCGGGTCTTCTGAGCATGATGGTGAGGTCTGTTTAGGCCCAAAGTGCTCAGAAAAAAAGGTCAAACCCTAGGTGCATAAAAACTTTCTGAAACCGCAGATCTGCTTCCAAAGCCAAAAATCTCAAAATAAGAACAGGTAGTTGCAGATCTGATGCTCTGATACCATATAGGAGCTGAGAAAATACAACACCACAAGAGCCCAAATAATCTCTGCAAGCTGAAAAACCTATTGCAAGGAGAAGCAATGAAGCAAAACAGAAGGAAAGAATACACAGGAAAAATATGCTCCAAAAGATGAGAGCTCAATAATCTCCAAAATGTATTGTCATTAATAATCCTTCTTCATACAATGAAAAGAAAGAACTCAACCTTTAATAGGTCAAGAAACCCTAAAAGGGAAAACCTAGGTTTGCACATAATAATTAATTAAAATAATTAATTATATGCACGTAAAGTTTGCTTAAGTGTAAAAGAGATAAAGGGAACTTAAATAATTAAACAAATAATGTTTAATTAATCAAGTAAATACCTGAATACTCTAACACCAAATTCTTAGGGGATCGGTTGGGTAGATATGGAATGAGAAATCTATAAATAAATTGTAATCATTTGAGAAAAGGGGGGGATTAGTAAGGATTGTTTTAGCCTGAGGAAATAGGATAGACTAGTTTCATTTCCAGCAATGTATTTTCCAAAATTTCCTAGAGTAAATTTGAATTCAAGCAAGTATTTTATTTCTAGCAAGTGTGAATTAGTTTAGCCTTTTAAATTTATGCAAGGGTTTCTTATATCAGCCTTTCCTTTCACACAAGTGTGCCTTAGATTAGCTTTCATTTCCTGCAAAGTTAGCATAAACTGTCAAAATAGTTTTCTTCATTCTTTTTTGCATACAACCATGGACATCACCCTGGATTGATAAATTAAATGATGAGGATTATAACGTCCCCATAAATAGAAGTGAAATGGAGTAGTTTTAGAGAATCTATGTGTATTTTTAGTTTAGATAAATTGGTTTACATTGTGTGCATTTTGTAGGTACTCTATTGAGAATGTTAGGTTAAATTTGGACCTTAACTCCATAAGATATCACACATTTTCCCCCATTTACATTTGGCATGCTTTGTGGGACAGCCTTGTCCCTTTAGAAATTTGGGTTTTTCTTGGTAGAAGGCATTTGGTTTACATTTTCTGATTGTTGTTATTGTTTCATATCTTTTCATTGGTAGTTATTGTGTCGTTTTGTCTGCATTATCCCATATCGTTTAATCTCTACTTCATTTTAAATTGGTTAGCACATGTTTACTAGTCCCTTCAAATGCTTCATAACCTTGTTTAGGTTCATTCTTTCTAACATTCATGCACCTTTATCATGGTTACACATTGACTAATCTATTAAACAATCACAACTTGTCTATTATACTTTACATAGAGTCTCTTTGAGGCCTTCTGTCAGACAGTTTGTGTACCTTATGTATACTCCCATATTTATCATTTTATTTTCCAAACACTTTGCAATCACTGATTAATATTTTGAATGCATTGCAATATTGATTTCTTGCATTGTAGGTTTGGTGGAATACATTGCAACACATTTTGGCCTTCATTTATTATTAACCAACACATTGCCCTTCATCGATTGTTTGCTCATAAACTACTTGGTTGCTCATTCATGCATTTAAAATTTGCACATTTTGCATGCATATATATGAGTCTTTGCATGGAGGTTTGATCCATTTTAAACAAATCTATTTTGGGCTCATTACATGTCATGAAACCACATTGCATGCATATATATATTAGAGAAAAAAAACTTATTTTAATAGGCTAGACCTAGTGTACACTAAGGTATTCCTTCAACATAGTTCTTATGAAGACTTTGAATTTTATATGGAAGTAATAAATGATGTAAATTCCCATGATAGATCATCTAATGGACTATAAATGTTTTCATTTCTTAGGTGGTAAAGGAAACCTTATTTTGATGTTTTTGAAACCTTATTTTGTTGGAGTGATCTTATTTTATTGATACAAAATATATTATGATCAAAGTGTCCTATAGAAATTATCTTTCTTTGTAGTCATAATGATGAAGCTAACAATTGGTATGTGTCATGGTGTACTGACATTTCTTTTTAGGGTGAACTTAAACAAGCTTTTATAGATAGATAGGTACCAAAAGAAATAAGAGAAAGAGAAAGATACTATGAAGGACGACGCGGATAAGAAGGATAACGATCGTCAGAAGAATAGAGAGAAGGAGAAGAAAATTGAGGAGGACGATGGAAAGCATGAGATGATGAGTACAAAGGAAAGACAAAGGGAAACATTTCATGAATTTGAGCTTCAAGGAAGGAAGATCTAAGTATTTAATTTAATGCATTTATTCAAAAGGAAAATGTTATTATTTCTATAATTCATACATGTAGTTATAAATTAATTTGCTAAAAAAAAGGCCAACCAACTATAAATAAAAGAAATAAAATCAAGGATAGTCAAATAAAGCGTAAAAATAAATCCAAAAGTGAAGCTCTCTGTGGATAAATATGTTTTCTATTCAAATTATAATTCTTCAGATATAGATGGATTGGATCTATTTCTCTTAGATTCTATAATGTAGACTTGTAAACTAATTTAGAGCCTTCAAAATGTATATCAAATTGAAACTTATCAAAGAAATCCATTTTAAATATTAAGTACATTCAAAGACTTTTAAGAATCATTAAAGATTTATTCAAAAGGGATAATGATTGAATCTTTTTCAATATTGGATATCTTATTCTTGACATTATTTTAAAAAATTTATTAGATCCTTTAATCAACTCTTGATTATAAATAATATCACCTAACACTATAATGAATCTCTACACCCATCAACATCCTTGTATCTTTATATAGTTCCTTATATAATGATTTCGTTATTAAGAATTTATGTTTTCTTTTCTAATAATTACTCTACCAATCTCCTATTATTATGTGATTATTTATTGAAAAAGAGAGTGGTGGTTGTTGATCTTGATACAATTTAATGAAATATTCAATGATATTATACCTTTCTTGAGATTGTTAGGGTAATTTTGTATTATTGGTTTTGATACTCCAAATTAAATAATATTGGTTATCTCCAATTGGTATAATGAGTTAGCAAGATTGATATGAATGACATCAAGTGAGTGATATGTCAATATTGTACACGTGATAAGTAGTGTTAGACTTAAAAGTTCCTAGACATGTGTCATTACTTAATTTAGAACCATAAAATATTATCATGGAAACCCTTTCATAAAGAAAAAAAAAATCTTAGTCTCACTAATAAGATATTTTTATTGATGTAAAGAATCATGGAAGTCTCAAAATTATTAATGTGTAATAATGATGTAAAGCAACACTCACTCTCAAAGCCACAAGGCATTGAAACCTTTCTCACCCATTCAATTATCACCACAAACATTAAGAGTACCTTCGGTGGTGCATTATTTTGGGTAATAAATTGGTTTCATGGGCAACTAGGCCATCATAAGAAATTGAGATTTCTCGCTCCTCCTTGTACCTCCCACCTCTTATCTTGCCCTTGTCCTTCCTCTTAATTTTCTTCTTCATGTTCCTCCTCGGTGTCCCTCTTTCTCTTTGTTCCTCCTTTCATCTCCATTCCTTGGCCCCCACTCCTCCTCTTCCTATTGGGTTTTTTGCGATTGTAGGTTGTTGTATTTATGTGCTTTTGTTATTGGTTGATATTATTTTTTTTGTATTTTGTTTGTGTGCGTGCATGTGTGTATATTTAGGAGTATGCATTGGCATGTATGTATTTGCTTGTTCTTTTTATTCTTGCTTTTATATATATTGGTTTTCTCTTATGTGCTTGTGATTGGTCATTTTTTTGTGTTTTCATATTATTGGTTTTCTTTCTTTTTATATTTTGGTTTTTTATTTTTTTCTTTTTTTTTCTTTTTTTATTTTAGTTTTAGTTTTTATTTTTTTTAGATATTTTAGTTGTTTTTCTTGTAGTGGCCTTGTGTTTTTATTCATTTTGTTTTGTCTCTTTTTGGGTGCTATTTTAATTCCATTTTTTCCATTTTGTGTGTCCTCTTGGTTTTTGTGTCTCTTTCCTTGTGGCTTCTCTTTCATATTTTTTAATCTACTAGGTCTGCTATCATTTTCTCATATTTTTCTATCTTATTCTCTTACTTGCTCATTTGCCTTGATGATGGATCATGGTGTTTGATCTGAAACATTGGCAACGTAAAAATTAACACAGATGAATCCAAAATATTTATAAACATATCGATATGGACTATGGAAACTTCATGAATTCAATAGAAACGAGAGTTCAACAGAAATTATAGCAACAGGGGTATACCCTGGATTAAACTATGCAACAAAAACCTAAAAGATAAGGGCCAAATTATGTGCCCTTGTCATACAAATGACCTTCTCCCAGTCGTCATAGAGTAATTTGAAGAGATCCCCGCCACTTTCCTATTATTCTCATCATCAGCTATAATGTTGCAAAGAAGGGAGAGTGTCAAAGTTGAACTGTGTAGGACCCTGATGCAAAACTTGTTGATTCTAACCTGTTGTTTGTCTCTTAATTCCACCCTATTGTTGATAACTAATTTTCTCTTTAAGTTTTTTGATTTCTTGGTCTATGTCAGGTCTACAGATGTCAAGGTTTTGTAGCTCCTCCTTTAAAATCAATGGGTTTTGTATTCCCCTCATCCTTAGGGTCCCCATCCTTATATTTTTCCTTTTTGGACTTAACCTTCCTCTATTTTCCAGTTACTTTCAGGAGTTCTACATCATTCTTTAGGATCTCAAGGTGACAGGGTGGCCCTGGTTTGATTCCCTCAATGGTATTGGCCAGATTTACATTCATTTGTGTCTCCAAAAGTTTAGGGGATTCAAGTCCCATTAAGGGGTCAGGGTCCACCAAACCAGCAAATTCCGTGTTGGTAGGAGGGTTCTCTTATGATTTGGGATTATTAGTAATATTCCCCTTGTCACCCCTCTCCATGTATTCTTTAGTGGTCATGTGATTGTAGGCCTCCACCTTCTCATCCATAGAGCCCTTAGAGGCCAATCTACGAGATGTTCATCTACCAATATTATTACCAATGGGATCATCCTCTTTGGACCCTTTAGAGTTGTAGTTAAATCTACAATAATTTTTTTTCTCTTTCCATCCTTTCCTTTTCTTTTGGAGCCTGAAGAAATATTTTCCCATCCCAAAGTGGATGGACAGGAAGGAGGGATTACTTAAATGATGGTGATAGAAGATGAAGGTACCACATAGGAGGCGAAAGCCTCACTAGAAACATGAAAAAATATAGGGCTAAAACTAGAAGCATAAGCCACCAAAGAGAGGGAAGCCAGAAGGGACAACTGAACCAACATTATGTTCCTAGGAGGGTACAGAGATAGATGGTAGTCGTATAGCATATATTTTAATCCCTTGTAAAGGGAAATGGGGGGTTTACCTTCATTTTGGGGGTCAAGGGCATCTTTTATGGAAGTTTCCATAGAATGGAGAAAATAAAATAGCAAACAGTGTAACTTATTGTTTCTAAAATAGTTAAGAAGAGACAGGTGATAATAGTAAAAGATTTTATGGCGGTCTTCCAAAGTAAAATATTTCATGATAAGAAGACACAACACTACTCGGGGGTATTTGAGATCCTCCCAATTGATTCCACCTCGGATTTTCATCAGGATTTACTTCCCTCTGAAAAATCTTCTTAGACCTTCACTATTGGTCGTATGGCTTCTACGTTTCCACCTTCATCCCTCAAGGGAAAGTCCTTTGGCCTTTGCAATGACTTCCTCAGTGACTTCAAAAGAAATTACACCCACTACAACTCGCCTATTATTCAATGAGGTAAAAAATTTAATAGAAAGTTTTTCATCATGCCCCTTAAGGCATTCCATAAAATCGACCACTCCTACCTTAGTGCAATAGTTCCATATGACAACATCCTCTTGAAGTCCTCTAGATTATTCGACTCATATTGAACCCTATCACCTCTCATTTCCACCTCTTTAGAGAAGATAGACAAATTTTTCTCCTTAAATTTTAGCATGGAAACAAAAAAATTATAGCAATGTCTTGTAGAAATAAAATTTTCATTTCCATAAAAGAATATGGCATAAAGTAATCCTTTGATGAAATAATTGCCACTATAATTTTCCAGTCTAGGAGAAGCTTGCAAAGAATACTCCTAGCCAGCTGAAGTGATGTTAAGGAAAATGACTATTGCCATCTAAGTGTCGGAACAATGTGAAAACACATCATTTTCCAAGCTTCCGCCTTTTAAAAATCTTTAACATGCCCTCCAACGACATGATCCTCCATACGGCCCTTATAGTCACACAAGTGAATTACATCATCATGAGGTTCAAAAGGCATTGCCAAAAAATGAGTGAAAAACATTTTATGGCATGCATGGAAGTCCACCTTAGACAATCATTTGTACCACTATGCTCGAGGCTACAATTATTTGAATTCAAAAAATCCCTCATCCACCCCTCAAAGGCAGTATAGTGGGAATGAGGGAAAGCCTTGATAGATTTTATGTTGATTAGAAGTACTATTATTAGTCTCTATTTAATAAGGAGTTTGATAAAGGGGGGAAAGGAGTTACTAATTCCCTAACATCTCAGTCCCTGCAAATTAAGACCAAGGGCCGCTATGGCATCCACCACATAGTTACCTTCCCTATAGGTATGGTTAGTAGGAAGGAGTCAAAGGAAGATAAAAGTTTGCACATGCCTCTAATGATACCGTCAATACACAAATTTATTCTATTTAGCCCTTGGATAGAATCAATTATTAGCTTTGAGTCACTTTCAATGGAAAATGTCTTGATCCCAATGGAAACAGGAATGGAAAGGCCCCAAAGCAAAGCCATAGCTTCAACTTGATTGAAAGAATGTCCATTCAAATTAACTGCATAAGTTGCGACAAACTCTCTAGTATGAGTTATTAGTATTTCACCTACATCTACCAAGCCATGTTGAGTACCATCATCAAAATTAAATTTTGTATAGCCTAACTAGGTGAAAATTTCACCCCTAATAAAAGCCATTTTCTTCAATCCCCTAGTTATTTCTGACTAAAATCTACTGCACAAAAAATGGCATGAAAGAAATAGAATTTTTAGCTCCCATGGTTGACTCCAAATTATTTAGTCTTCAAATACTAGATTCAACATGGGGGGCTCAAATAAGACTTGCATATATCTCCATATATTGTTATTGTGTGTATCTACGATGAAAGTATATGAAGATCAATAGCACATTAACATCAAAAAACCAAATGAGAGTTCAAATGAAATATGAGCATTGTTTTGTAGCTTTTTTTAATTCAAAACGTCGCGATATCTAAGGTGATAACCCTTAAATTAGTCTATGATGATCAATATCACATTAACAGCAAAAAACCAAATGAGAGTTCAAATGAAAGTCTGCAAAAAAATCAGAAATGAGAGTTCAACAGAAATTACATCAACTGGGGCATACCCCGAATTAAACTATGTAACATAATCTTAAAAACTAAGGGGCCAAATTATGTGCCCCTGTCATACTTAAGATCCTTCTCCTAGTCGTTGAAGAGGAATTTCAAGAGATCTCTGGCCGCTTGCCTATCATTCTTGTCATCAGTTGTTTTGTCGTGAAGAAGGGAGAGTGTCAAAGCTTAACTATGCAAGACCTTGATGTAGAACTTATTGATACTAACCTATTATTTGTCTCTTATGTCTAGTCTGTTATTGATATCTCTAATTTCCTATTTTAGTTTACAGATTTTTTCTCCATATCGAGATTGTGGATGTTGCGGTTCTGTATCTCCTTCATGGAATCAGTAGTTTTGTATTGCCCTCATCCTTGGGGTCCTAATCCTTATCTTTTTTTCTTTTTGGACTTAACCTTCCTCTATTTACCAATTCCTTCTGGGAGTTTCACATCATTCTTCAAGATCTCAGGGTGAGAGGGCGGCCCTGAGTCTAGTCCCTCAATGATATTGTCCAAATTCACATTCATTTAAGTCTCAAAAAGTTGACGGGAGTTGGGTCCCATTAAGCGGCCTGAGTCCACTAGACTAGCAAAGTCCATGCTAGCAGCAAGGTTCTCTTCTTCTTTGGGGCTATTAACAATCTTCCCCTCATCACCCCCCTCCATATCTTCTTTAGTGGTTGTGTGAATGCAAGCCTCCTCCTTCTTATCCATAAACCCCTAAGAGGCCAATCTACAAGATGTTCATCTACCAATAGTATCATCAATGGGGTCATCCTCTTCGAACCTTTCAGAATTGGAGTTATCTATAATTAAAAAATTTCACTTTCTAGCCTTGCCTTTACTTTTGGAGCCCGAAGAAATCTTATCCCATCCCAAAGTAGATGGGCGAGAAGGAGGGCTTACTTCAATGATGGTGACAGAAGCTGAAGGCACCATAGGGAGGTGAAAGCCTCACTAGAAAGATGAAAAATATGTGGTTGTTGTGGGCCCCTCCCTACATGTCTTGCTTCTTGTTCTAAGTTTTCATTGGCAAATGTTCTTATTCCCATTCAAATAGTTCCATTAACTTTCTAATTCAAATTCTCTTCCTACCCAAAACTTCTTTGGAGACATGTGATCACATAAAAAGGAACAAGGTACCCATCTATTTTCTAGTGTATTCATGGCCTATGCCAGAATGGTAGCTTTGGAGCAGGGTATGAACATCCATCAAAGCATATTGGAAGGGGAATTATATCAGATATTACAGTTCAAAATGCTCTTGTAGAAGCATAGACAGGGCATCTAAACCATTTGATCAGTTGTGTCAAAGAAATATGATCTCATGAAATGCTACGATCGCAAGATATGCACAAAATACATTTGTAAAGGATTTAGAAACCTTCAGCCAAATGCGATTGGCAGGTGTAAATCTAGACTTTGTAACCTTTACCAATGTCCTTCCAACATGTGCCAAAATGGGATCTTTGGAACAAGGCATGGACATGCAAAGCCAAATCAACTTCATAGAAAACAGACCACAAAAGTTGACGTCGTTCCTCCTTGGCTCAAGTTTGGTTTTGATGAAATTCCAACTATAAAAGTTCATTATTTTTCCTTCATTCTTTTCATGTTTGGTCATTTAAATTGTGAAAAAAAAAGCCTTGTTTGATACTCTGCAATCTCTTTCGAAAGAGAGATTAAATAGTTTAAAATTAATGAAAAATAAGCCTTGTTTAATAGTTCAAATTTATCCATGGCCTCACTTATCTTGGATACTCATTGAAAAGGGATAAAACAAACAATATATGGAATCCAGCTGCAGCAGTTTCATTATATGGTTCATTTTGCTTTATCATGGTATTCATAATCTCTTTTTAAATAGATGGTTTCATACCATTGATGGGGATGACCAAAGATTGGATATTTCTCAACAAGACAAACTACCAAAATAGATGGATTCATATGCAATCTGGATTCAATTGCTATAGGCTCACCCACAAATTTTACATCATCTATAACCTTCCTTTTTATTGATCTATAAATTGTATATTTAAATAGATTTTTTTACTATAACCTTCTCAACTGTAATTATTCGTAGACAAGCGTCTTTCAAGTAGAATAAGGATTGGACGTGGCATTTGCATAAAAAAGAATAAAATGTATAACTGTTTCCATTGGTCTAGTTTACTATTTTTAGTTCTACTTTACTATTTGTATTATATATCATAATAGAAAATGTGTATACAATTGATAAAATTTAATAGGTAGATTTGAATTTATCATTTTTAATTTGTATGTTGGAAATTATTATTCATTGTGTTTTATAAATAGATTTTTTAATTGTTTAGTGTGATTTATTTTTTGATCATTTAAACTAATGCTAATTTTAAATTGTTTGTCAAATTATAATATATTTTTCATTATTTTTTAATACAATGTTTTAATTACATAAAAACTTTTTAAACACCTTAATATATTTTTCTTAATTAATATTATAGCCAAACCCTAAAGGATCTACCTTTTCCAAAACTCTATGCTAAGAGCCTCAATGTAATCTAGTAAAGAAATCACTAAGCATTTTAAGGTCCAACATTCCAAGACAAGAATTATAGATTAGCAGAGCTATAATAAGTCCCCAATGCATGGCATGTGATCATTCCTATCTCTAGATGACATGCCTATTAAATTTAGGCCAATCCCATCAAACTGGTCATTATTCCCTCCTAATGACCTGTATTATATAGAGAATTTAAGTTTAAGTGATGATCTTGCGACCTATTACTTTTTGCTTGCCTTGTGAAACTAAGTCCACTAGATGTAATTAAATATAGAACAAGCAGTTGTAAGGGCCTTTTTCTTGGTTAGGAAGAATAAGTGACATGGGTCTCTTTATTGATCATACTCATCAAAGATGAATCTTGATATATCTTAATATTGAGGATAAATTGGAACTACTTCCATATATGTATCTCTATCATATGGGATAAAATTATTCTTTTATCAACCCAAAAATCTGTATATAATTATTAAATCTAATATGTATTGGTTAAGATTTGAATATATTATTTATAATTTATATGTTAGGTTTATTGTTCGGTTATTGGTTTATTTTGTGGTTGGTATTTATATTTTTCAAGTGTGGTTCAATTTTCTAACAATTTGGACTACTGGTTATTTTAATTTCTTCACCAAGTTATAGCATTTTATTTCATTATTTTTCAATTTCACGCTCTAACTACATTAAAAATTTGTACTCATCTTGATACATTTTTATCTTTACTAATATTCTAGTTAAACACTAAAGGATAAAACTCTCCCAAAACTGAATGTTAAGAGATTAAATGTAATCTCTAAAGGAGTGTATTATATTGATAGCAATAGTGTTTCATCTAAATAAAATATAATTGCTAAGTATTTTAAGGCTCAACAATCCAAGACAATAAGCATAGATTCTTTTAGATATGACAAGTCCCTAAATGCATGGCATGTGATTCTTCCCATCTATATATGATATGGCTCTAAATTTAGACCATTCCCATCAATCAATACGATGGTTATTTTTCCTTATTAATGGTATGCATTATATCTAGATAATTCGAGTATATAATAAGCTTGGGATTGTCATTCTTTTTCTTCATATTTTCATTCTAATATCTAATATATCCCTAAATAGAATAGGACCATAAGGTAGTTTAATACCACCAAATTCCCTTTAAAAGAATCTAATCTACACTATATCTCCAAGATTTATTAGTACACGTCATACTCATCATCTAATCTAATAAATTATATAAGTTTTTTACATGGCTTAAGGGATGTGTGTCAATGTTGGCATCTCTATCCACCTATTAAACTATAATATAATCTTTATAGATGCATTACATTCCATCTCTCTTTTACATGTTTCAACTATCAAACATGGGAGGAAATCAATAATAATACCACTTGAATTTATTACCAGTATGATGAAATTTCCTATTATAAAACCATCCATAGGTGATCTTTGTAATATTTTTACCTTGACGATAGAAAGATCTAGGGCTTGATCATTATCTTAACCTCTAATTTATTATATTATTTGTGTAGTTATTCTTTCTAATCGCCTTAAATTTATCCACTAAGTTTCTATTCGATGTCAATATTTTTTGTAGGTCTATGTTGATTCTACGTTTTGATTAAAGGGGAAATTTTGGTTTTACAGGGATCAAAAACACAAAGTCAACAAAAGAACAATCTTAAACAACAACCACTCGAGGCCTAGCAACCAAACAGATGCCAACTATCCCACAAAAAACTAGGGCAAAGCAACCCCATAACAAAATACTAGACAAAGCACCTAAATAAAACTATAGTAATTTTCCCAATTTATCATTCTTCTGGATGATCTCTTCATTGATAATCATAAATTTTTTAATGATCTCTTGATTGATTCTATGTTGATCCATAGTGATTTATTTAATTATCCTATTTAGTATCATGCCTCTATGTTGGTTTCTTATATGACTCTTTCACCTCAAAATCATGTGGATGTTTATACATTGTACCTTTTATATGTCTACAACCCTATTTAATTCATCATCATTTTTTGCAACTTATTTTGTTAGCTCGTGAAGGGAAATATTTTTCAATCTTTATTTTTATATGATTCTTTGGTGTACTCTTCATTATGTTCTTTAAATTTCTCTACCTTGAATTTTATTTTTTGTTTATTGTGTAATATCCTACAATATAGTTTTTATTTTCTTCTATACCAAATCTTCATGAACTTATACACATTAATTTATGTTGTCCTAATGATTCTAACCAAGTATATCTAAGATAAATAGATCCAATCCATCAATATCTAAAGAATTATAATTTAAATATAAAACATATTTATCCATAGAGAGCTTCACTTTTGGATTTTTTCTTACCCTTTATTTGACTATCCTTGATTTTGTTTCTTTTATTTATAGTTGGTTGGCCTTTTTTTTGTAAATTAATTTATAACTACTTGTAGGAATTATAAAAATAATAAAATTTTCCTTTTGAATAAATGCATTAAATTAAATAATTGTATCTTCCTTCTTTGAAGCTCAGATTCTTGAAATGTCGCCCTTTGCCTTTCCTTCCTACTCATCATCTCATGCTTTCCATCATCCTCCTCATTTTCCTTCTCCTTCTCCATATTCTTCGGATGATCATTATCCTTCTTATCCTCCTCCTCCTTCATAGTATCTTTCTCTTTCGCTTATTTCTTTTGGTACCTATCTATCTATAAAAGCTTGTTTAAGTTCATCCTAAAAATAAATGTCAGTACACCATGACACATACCAATTGTTAGCTTCATCATTATGACTACAAGGAAAGATAATTTCTATAGGACACATTGATCATAATATATTTTATATCAATAAAATAAGATCACTTCAACAAAATAAAGTTTCAAAAACATCAAAATAAGGTTTCCTTTACCACCTAAGAAATAAAAACATTTATAGTCCATTAGGTGATCTATCATGGGAATTTACATCATTTATTACTTCCATATAAAATTCAAAGTCTTTTTAAGAAACATTTTGAAGGAATACCTTAGTGTACATTAGTTCTAGCCTATTAAAATAAAAAAAATTCTCTAATTTAGAAGAATAAAATTGTAAAAAGTAAAGATAGAAGAAATTCAAACTAAGTCATATTTATCATGATACATAGGTCCACCAAAACAAAAAATTTAATACAAAGGCGCCCCTATATATATATATATAGAAACTCATCCACATCATGGCATGTTCCATTGTTTTATCTAGAAAATTTATTTGACATATTAAAAATATCTTTATCAATAACTAGGTCATGATTCATATAAAATTAATAGATCCACTATCACATATATTTTTATCAAACTCATGGATAGAAATTTGTAATATATTACCACTACAAATGTTAAAAAACTTTTTTATTTTGGACTCAAAAATAAAATTCAATCCTTCAATCCAAGCATCATGTAAATCTACTTGAAATGTTTCTAAAGAAGTGTTAAGGATTTTAGAGTTTTTATCCATTTCAATTCCTTCATTAAAAAATCCACAATAGAATTGCCTTTGCAAATAAGTTCTAGAATGATTTTGTCTTGATCTCAAAAACTCTTCACAATCAACATGATTAGGATCAACATGTGATGAATTTAAAGAACAACCTCAACATCATTTGCACCATCAATAACTAGTATTTCTACAATGCTCTACAAAATTACCAAGATAAGAATATAATCAGGAGGTGGTCGAATCAACGGTGCACCACATATAGATGGATGGCCCCTCTACCCATACCTATCTCTCCATTATAATTTGTTGACCAGCTACTTGGGAGAGGTTTCTTATTAGTTGGGGAGATCAGAACCTTCATTCATAGGAAAACATCTTTTTTTATCAATATTCATACTAGTAATAATTTTATGTGAAGGTAAAATCTCTAATTTATCATTATAGGAAAAATTACAACCTATGGAGATATAATAAAAGAAATTGTCATCACAATCAAGAAAATAAGAAATCTTTGATTTGAGATCTTCAAATTGAGTGCCTAAACTTTTATCTTTAATAACATCATTAAATAAACTAAAAAATCATTGTCCATAACAGCATAATCATTTGTAAGTAATCAAAAGTTCACTTCACCCATATGTGTGCAAATTAGCTCAACAAAGTAATAAGCATCATCAGATACCTCAAAAAATTAAAAATTTGGGAGTACATGAAAGTTCATGTTCTTTGAATTGAACATCTCACACATTGGTTTAGTACCATCAACCATATGGATCAATTCATTATATTAAACATTTGAGCACATATCTATTCCTCAATTGATAAAGTTTTCACGAGGTGGACAATTCCATATTTTAGCTTCCTTATCATACCTTATATATGGTTTTTCTTATTTGTAATCTCTATTAAAACACATTCTATCTTTATACAATCCAGGCCTGTTTTTTCTCTTTTGCTAGCTATGTGGAATTGGCAATAGTTTCATTTTAATTTTTAAACTCGAATTGTTTTTGCCAAGATTTTTGGGGCATAATTTCAAGTCTTAAATGTTTGGTAATATTCAGTCATGTTTGACTCTCACTACCATGTCTTGAACCATACACTAGCTTACATGTCTTAGGTTTTATATTTATATTTTAAATTTGTGGATTTTCTTAATGTCACTATAGATTAATTTTATGTTAAAAGGTTCTCATGTTGTAATTTTATGCATTATATATGAAATATTATTTATGTGTATTTTGTTGGAATCCAATAACACTGAGGGGGGTGAATCAGTGTTAGACCCGAATGATCAATTTTAGCCTTATTAAAACATGCATACACCAACCGATATATCGGTACATACAAAATTGAAATAAGTAAAGCAACCAATAAGCCAATCACATAAATGAACACCATAACACACAGATTTATACGTGGAAAACCTCAAAGAGGAAAAACCATAGTGGGATTTGTGACCCACAATATCAATCCACTAGCCATATGAAGAGATATTACAAAATATAGGGGAATGCACTTGCAGGAAGGCTTACAGCCTAGAGCACAATTCTCAATCACCAAAGGAGCCTCACTGATTACATATAAATCCAGACTACAATCCGAAGAAATGATTGAACTGAAAAGATATCATCTTCTATGCCTGAGTACAGTTCCGATTAAGCTCTGTTTGTTCTGGTCTGAAACCCTAAATCCTTTACCAAAATAACCCCTTACAATAATATCCTCACATACATGATCTCTCTGATCTATTTCGCATCTCCTTCATTATTTCCTTCCCAATTACATATTCACATGATGATATCAAAATGATCTATCCATTATTTCCTTCATCAGGTTTTACATTTATATTTTAAATTTGTGGATTTTTTTAGTGTCACTATAGATTAATTTTATGTTAAAAGGTTCTCATGTTGTAATTGTATGCATTATATATGAAATATTATTGATGTGTATTTAAAAGAGAGTTAAAATTAAAAAAATAAAAGAATAGTTGATATAATTAATTATAAAAATAAAATATAAAAATCTAAAATAAATACCAAAAAAAATATATTAACAATAATATATATTATGGGAAAGATGTTTTTTTGGCAAACACCATCAACCTTGGGGAGAAAAAGTCATAATAGTTGAGGTGGATATGAATTTTCATGGCATTCTTATTTCAAAAAATAAAGGGCTCCAAAACATCATTATCAGAGGTGACTCCTTAAATGTGACCCGCATCTTGAATGACATGGCTAAAATCAATTGGTAGACCCACTTCTTAATCACCAATGATCGTAACTAGATCATTTCATCCCAAAATCGCATGGTTACAAACATGTTTAGGGAGGGAAATTGTCTTGCAGACATTTTGGCTAACTTTGCAACTCAATCTAATAATAATATTGTATGGGAAGATTTGCCTTCTCTGTCAATTTACATTGCCTAGAAATTACATTTTGATATTGATGGATTTTTAAATTAAGATGTCATCATTGAGGTGGCCTGCCCACACTATATATGGAAGTTCTTTTATGCCCTTTAATTATTTATGTTGCAGTACTAGAAACTTCAGATATTATCATTTTCCTTCGTCTTTGATTTTTATTGTCTTCTTTGTTGCTTTCTAGTCTAGGAAAATGGGTGGGCATGAGGATCAAATAGGACCTAATAGAATATGATAATTTTAAAAGCGCCAATGAGCTTGTTATCACTGTTTTAAGGTTGGGTTCTTCTTTTCCCATAATTGGCCATGGTATTTTGAAAATTTTCGAATGGGGTGTGGTCCCTAGTGTTTCAACTTTGTTCTAAACCTTAGGGGTTTAAGGGTTTTAATTTTTTCGACTCTTTCCTTGTTGGGCCCTCTGGTTTCTATTCTGCCGTTGCTTTATTTCACTTATGTCATGGGTCGCGGGGTCGTAGGAAGTGTCCCCCCTTGTTATTTACCTAGGCGCTTATGTGGGCTACTCACCGAAAAGTTCATCGAGGAGAATGAGCTTTCGATGGAAGATCAAAGTGGCTTCTCGACATGGGTTACTCACCGAAAGGTTTGTCGAGGAGAATAGGCTTTCGATGGAAGATCGAAGTGCTCGGCCGAAGGCGGGGGTTTCATCGAAAACTTGAGGTAGGGCCCCCCCCCCCCCCCTCTGTGGTTTTCTTCTGGCGAATTATAAGGCAGCACGTGGCACAGGTCGCCACAGTCAGCAGGTCATGGCGCCAGGTGTCCATGGCGTGTCCGTAGGCCCACCATCTCTGCGAAATTGCGAGAATGAATGTCAGTCGTCCATGTGTCATGCGGAGGAAGTAAGGGATGTGGCCGGAAAAAGGAGTATGTCGAGGAGAATGAGCTTTCGATGGAGGATCAAAATGGCTTCTCGACATGGGCTACTCACCGAAAAGGTTCATCGAGGAGAATGAGCTTTCGATGGAAGATCAAAGTGGCTTCTCGACATGTGTTACTCACCGAAAGGTTCATCGAGGAGAATGAGCTTTCGATGGAAGATCAAAGTGCTCGGCCGAAGGCAAGGGTTTCATCGAAAGCTTGAAGTGGGCCCGCCACAGTATAAAGAGGATACATTCGGCCAGTATCAAAACAGAATACGAAGGGATTTTCTAAACCAATGATCAGATGCCGCGTGGTATTATGTAGCCAATAGAGAGATGGGACCCAGACTAGAGACAAAGCCGTCAAGATGCAATTCACAGTGAGACACTTGCAGGAAGGCTGCGACCTGTTGGAGTTAAAATATGATTTCTCGTATGATTTTGATTTTGAAGGGACGGCCGATGCATGCGGAATCAATGTTATGGTTGAGGCCCAGAGTTCAGACATTTGATTTCCTACCAACCAAGTAGAGATCTTTTAAAGGTCTTCATTTTTTGAAGTAATGGCAACCAACTTTCCTCGAGAGGTCCGAAGCTTTGTGCATCCATATTGTTATAAATGGATACCAGGACTAGAGAGAAAGAGATCACAAAAATTTTGTAAGAAAATGCTGCAGAGATATTATCTGGGCTTTTCCAAAGTTTAACAAAGGATCAGACTTTTGTAAAATCTTTTCAAATGAATATCAATATACAGACCGTCAGTTTTGAGTGAAGCTTTGTGTCGTCTTCAAACTTGTCCTTAAGTTTATTCACTGTTTTCATTCTGAGTAATCCAGGATTCTCTGTTTGATTGAAATTGTAAGGCAATCTCAGTATGGGTGTTTTTAGCTTTTCTCTTTAGGAGGGAAATTAAATATGCATGATCATTCTTACCAGTAAATACTTTGGGAGAACTTTGAATTTTGAGGACCATAGTTCAGTTTGAAGTGATTGAATTCTTGTTGGTGTTAGGCATTCGCAAGGATTAATGGAAACCAAGTTGATGGGAAGTATAGAGATATTTTGTTTCAGGAGTTTTATTTGAGTTTGAGTGACTCTGTAGCCTTGGATAAAGCACTGGTACTAATCGAAGCTGTTTATTGCATGCTTTGTTGATCAAATAAGCTAAAGTTGAGTATTGTTTCATTCTTCGTTTTCAGTTGTTTGCAAGGTGAATAAACCCACTGGTTTTCTGGACTGGTTTGTGGTGGGTTTGTTGCTTAAGAGTGTGAAGTTAATTCACAAAGGGTATACCCACCTAGGCTCAAAGAAAAGCCCGAAGTGTAGAAGGTCTAACCAAACCTTGTCATATGTTGTTTCCAGAATCCCTTTATCCTTGATGTCTTCTCGGCACCCATTTTAGATTGTATTATTAAGGGCATTGAAGGGGAATCGGATTTTGAGAACAACAAAAGTGGCGACTCTGCTGGGGACCAGTTATAACAAGATAAAGATATAAATCTGTGCAGAGACTTATGGGGTGTATTTTTGTGTTGTGAGTAAAACTGCTTGTTCTTTATCTTTCCCATAGTTTTGTGGGTGGCGACTCTGTTACTTTTGAACCAGTCCTTGTGAGACATAAACTTTCTAACATAAAGACAAGCAAGATGCAGGGAAATAGGCACACAAGATTATTCATGAAGAAACATCCTCATGAAACCTTGCAAGAGGGTCTGCCAGAGCAATCACGAAGAGGCCAGAAGAGATCTGTGATGCATGAGCCATCAAATGCTGCATGGGTGCAGAAAAATAATAATACTGGTAAGACGCCTGACCGACCTGTTTATGCAAAGTCAAATTCATCTTCAAGAGATTCAGAGCATGATATTTTAGGTTTTCATTCAGGATTGTTTGGAAATATTGATGATATGCCTATTTTAAGTCGAGATTTATCACATGTTAGTGTTTCTGCAAAGGATAGAACTAGCTCAAATGCAATTAGGCACTCTGTTCCTAGGACAATAGATGGGAACATTAGTTTGATTGATATAGATCAAATTAATGCATCAGATTCTGAAGAAAACTATCCTAATGAGGATAAAATGTCTCAAGAGATTGAAGAATTAAATAAAAGAGTTCATCATTTAATATCCTTGAGGGCCCAAAAGGAGGCAGATAAGGAAAAGGAAGTTAAGGCCAAGATAATGGAGAGAGATAGGCTTCTTAGACAGATAGATGATCTTGAAGTGCTTGCCAAGGAAAAAGAAATGGATGATGAGGAAGGCCCAGTGATTGGGGAGATCTTGATCCCTAAGATTAAACCAGTTTCTAAGTCAGTAGCCCAGCCAGGTGAGGAAGTTTTTAATGACTCCCAGCTTCCTAAAGTTAATTTAGACAAAGGGAAACAGATATGGGTAGATGATGAAGTAGAGTCTAAAACTGCAGAGGGAATTTCTCATAGGATCCTAGCACATGAGAAAGAGATGGAAAGGATGAGGAAGGAAAAGGAAGATCTCCAAATGGAGTTGGAAAAGGCTGAGTTAGAAGCAGCAAATCAGGAAGTTAAAAGAAAGATTAACTACCTAAAGGCTCCCCCCATTACATTCCCATCGGAAGATCTTAGCAAGCTTAATCCCCAACATATCTCTATTCCTCAAGTTAATACCCAACCAACAGTACACACTAATATTGCCTCAGCAAGCCACATACCTTCAAATAAACAGTACACCCAAACATCTCAATCCCTAATCCCAAAAGCAAAAATGATCATGGGGAATAATAGTACTATTTCCCCTTTTCAGAGAAGACCGATTAATCTAGAACAATATAAGCAATTGTTTTTTGACGGGATCCCAGGATATCCAAATCATGTTCCCACTGAGTTAAGAGATAAGCTCCATAAGTTTGCTGGGAACAATGCAGTCAGTGCTGAGGAACATCTCAAATCTTTCGGGGATTTGATAAATGATTTTGAGATAGCTGATGAGGATGTTATTATGAAACTATTTGTTCAATCCCTGGTCGATGATGCAAGAGATTGGTACAGAGGCCTCCCAGTGGCTAGCATAGGTTCATGGGAAGAGTTCAAAAATTGCTTTCAAGAATAGTACGGTGATAAAACTAATGTGAGTTTCATGCTGAATGAGTTCAATAATATTAGAAAATCTGAAAATGAAATAGTCACTGATTTCAATGCTAGGTTCCAAAAGGCTATGCATAGATTGTATCAGGTAATGAGGCTAGATGACAATATGTGCCTTAATACATATTACAATGCATTTGATTCCAAGATGGCTTATATCTTGAGAGATAAAAATCCTCATAACCTGAGGGATGCCTTCAGAATTGCCATAAATGTTGAAAGTAATAGAAAGGCATCTGGAAAATTAGGAAGGAGGACAGAAGGAAGATTATGGCATGAAACCAAACAGCAACCTAACAAAGTTGCTAAAGAAGAGGATAAAATAGAAAAACTGGTTACTGCTATGAAAGATTTGACTGCTAAGGTAAACAAAATTGATAAACCTCATTACAACTGGCAAGATAGGCCTCCTAGACTACATGATATGCCATACAATACAAATTGGAAAGATGGTAAGCCCCAAGTTGAGAAACCTATAATCGCCCAAAGTCAAGATACACCAGATCCTTTAAAAGGAAAAACAGTTAATAATATAGAAAATACTCCCTGGTGTATTGCTTGTGATGGACCACATTCTCCTCATCAGTGTGCAGTGGCTCAAGCTTTGGAAGAATCCATGAGACCAGAGGAAGCAGAACTTGATATTAATATGTTTGAAACTATCATAGAAAGTGATGAGGAATCTATGCAAAGTGAATGCAGTGATGTGCCAGATAATGAAAAGTTGGTGCAAGGACAGTTAGCCTTAGGTTGGCATCCCACATTGAATGTGGTAACAATTGAAGATGAAGAAGTTCATCTTAGGAGGCCTAGTGAAGAGGAAGTTAAAAATCTCACTAAGGCTGCGATTGCCAAAGCAAGACATAATTACAACCTGAGAAGCACCAAAAGAGATACTGATCAAGGTGAGCCAGGTTCTATGTTTGTAAAAGAGGTCACTAAGAAAAGGCCATCAAACAGTGCTACTGCTACTGTTAAAGCTAGTCAAGAAAAAGAGGAACAAATTAAAGACTTACCTAGAACTACAGATGCCGAAATTGTTGGTGATGTACAAAAGGCGGAAATAGTAAAAAGGGCCAATCAACTCAAGGTAGAAAAGGTCAAGGCTAGTACTGAAAAATGTAATTATTCTACATTTGATATGGCCCAAGCTTTAACTCAAATGAAGGTCACTGTCCCATTAGTAGAGTTACTAAAGATTAAAAAACACAAGGATGCAGCTTTGTCTCTATTTTCTAGTATATCTGATCGTGACTCAGTATTACCCACTGGTTCAGATAGAATTGGAGAGGATCAAGAGTTCCAAACTCCAGAGGTATATGTTGGAACCACTATTACTCAGGAGCCTTCTCAGGTGGATCCCTTCTATGTTACCTTGCTAGTTAATAACCGGTTAATTAAAAATTGCATGATAGATCCAGGTGCAGCTGCTAATGTAATGCCCTATGGTGTTATGAAAGAATTAGGGTTGTCAGTGACTACTGTGTATGGGAAATGCTATGCCATGGATAACAGAGAAGTGCCTGTGATAGGTACAATGAAAGATGTAGAAGTAAAAATTGCTGCATTTCCTGAAGCTACTTATAAAATGGATGTTATTGTCACAGATACTAAACCCCACTATGGCATGTTACTTTCTAGGCAGTGGGCAGCAGCGGTGGGGGGAAATGTTCAATTGGATTTGTCTTATGCTACTATTCCTGTTGGTGGCAATAAGGTCAAACTATACAGGGAGCCACGAGCTCCTAAGGTAGTTGAAAATGTGGACCCTAATATGCTTAATTGTATGATTGATGTGGATTTAGATAACTTCAGAATTCAGCCAGTATCACCTCAATTGAAGAACACTGACCCCATTGTAGTTGAACTACAAGCGCAGCAGCATGGATTGTGGCAAATGTATTTTGACGGAGCTTGTTCCAAAGAGGGGTCTGGAGCAGGGGTTCTTTTTGTATCCCCATCAGGTATAACCTTTAAATATTCATTCTTATTGGCATTCCAGTGCACAAATAATACTGCAGAATATGAAGCCCTATTATTAGGACTTGAGGTTTCAAAAGGGCATGGAATCTGATTATTGAAAGTGATGGGCGATTCAGAGTTGGTTGTCTCTCAGGTAAGATCTAAATATGCATCCAAAAATGATAAATTGAAGCAATATAAGCATGCTGTTTGGGATGTTATTGAATATTTTGATGCCTTTTCTATCAACTGGATAGAGTGAACAAGAAATATTATGGCAGATTTCCTAGCTAATGTTGCTTTAAAAAATGATGATACAACACTAACTGGTATTTCCACTGTGGAAATAAAAGCTAGGCCTGCTATTCCTGATAATGTATATAATTGGCAAGTTTTTGCTGATGATGAAGATATTCTTAGGTTCATCCAATGTGTTGATGATTATGATGGACAAAAAATTGATTGTAATGCATTGGTGGAAGTGGTAGATGACAGGGTGACAGTGTTTGGAAATGATATTGTCCAGTTGGAAACCAATGAGATACCTAAAGGGTTGGTGGAGTTAGAAAGTATGTTTAGTTATAATGACAGTCATTTACACCAGCAATCTACCACCAAGTTAGAAGAATTAGAGGAGGTCAACTTGGGGACAGAATCATCCCCCAAGTTGGTATATATTGGAAAGAAGCTACCTCCTCATGTTAGGACTAACCTAATCAGTTTACTGAAAAGGTATAAGCATGTTTTTGCTTGGTCTTATGAAGACTTAAAGGCGTATAGACAAGATCTTTTTCAGCATGAAGTTCCCTTACTTCCAGATGCTAGGCCTTTTAGACAGAAACAGAGACCTATTAACCCCTTGTTAGAAACAAAAATGCAACAAGAGTTGACTAAATTGAGAGAAGGGGGGATTATCAAACCAATCAGACATTCTTCATGGGTCTCTAATCTGGTCCCAGTAAGAAAGAAAAATGGAGACATCAGATTGTGTGTTGATTTTAGGAATCTTAATGTTGCCTCTTTAAAAGATAATTATTCATCCCCAAATATGGAAGCAATGTTACAAAAAGTGATAGGATGTGATCTTTTATCCATGATGGATGGCTTCTCAGGATACAATCAAGTGTTGGTAAAGGAGTCAGAATAGTTTAAAACGGCTTTTACTACCCCATGGGGAACTTATGTATATGTGAGAATGCCATTTGGTTTAAAAAATGCAGGGGCTACATTTCAGAGAGCTATGGATGTGGCTTTTAAGGAATTCATAAATATCATTATGGTGGTTTACCAAGATGATTTAACCTATTTCTCAAAGAGAGCTGATGATCATTGTGGACATCTAGAGAAGGTGTTCGATAAAGCCTTGGAATTTGGTGTATCACTGAATCCCAAGAAGTGTCATTTTGGGGTCACTGCAGGAAAGTTATTGGGACATATAGTTTCCAAGGAAGGGGTAAGAATAGACCCTGAAAGAATTGAAGCAATTAACAGAGTCTCTGAACCTAAAAATGTGAAAGGTATTCAATCCTTTTTAGGCAAAGTGAATTTTGTCAGGAGATTTATTGCAAACTTTGCCGAGATAGTGAAGCCTATTGTCAAGTTGCTCAAGAAGGCTGCAAAGTTTCATTGGGATCAAGAGGCCTCAAAAGCTTTTAATGAGATTAAGAAGGCAATCCAGGAAGCACCAGTGTTGAAGTCCCCGGATTATGGTAAGCCTTTTTCTCTATTTTCTTTTGCTGCATATCATACAGTGGCTACAGTATTATTGCAAAAGGATAATGAGGGATATGAACATCCCATAGCTTTCTATAGCAAATCTTTGCAAGCGGCAGAATTAAAATATGAAACCATGGAGAAACAAGCTTATGCCTTGGTTAAAGCTGTTAAAGCCTTTAGGCCATATCTGGTGAATGCAAATGTCACTACCTATGTTCCACATGCTGCAGTTAAAGATATTTTGTCTCAGTCTGAGGTTACTGGGAAGAGATGTAGGTGGATCAATAGAATTCAAGAATTCAATTTGGAGATAAAGATTACTAAATTGGTGAGAGGGTTGGGTTTGGCTAAGCTCATGACTGAGTCAAATCTCATGAATGTTGAAGTACACAATGTTCAGGTTAAAGATACTTTGGTTACTAGTATTGAGAGACAACCATGGTACACAGAGATAATCCATGTATTGAGGGGTAATATGCTGCCAGAGGGAATGACACACAACCAGAAGAGAACTTTAAAGCTCAAATCCCAAAAGTATGTCCTCATTCAGGGTGATCTTTTTTGGAGAAAAAGAGATGGGGAGTTACTACTGTGTTTGGATGAATTTCAAGCTAAACAGATGTTGAATGAAATGCATGATGGAGTATGTGGAGGCCATTACTCTGCTAACACTACGGCTTGTAAGATAATACGGGCCGGGTATTATTGGCCTACTTTGTTTAAAGATACCCATGCATATGTTCAAAGATGTGATTCATGTCAAAGATTTTCTTCTAAGCTCAAATATGAAGGAGCCTTACCACTAAATCCAGTTTCTGTAGAAGCTCCTTTTGTCCAATGGGGCATTGATTTTATTGGAGAGATTGTTGAAAAGTCAGGAAGGGGCCATGGATGGATTATAGTGGCCACAGATTATTTTACCAAATGGATAGAAGCTATCCCCACAAGAAGAGCTACTAGCAAAATTGTCATTGATTTCTTGATGGATAATATTGTGACTAGATTTGGAACACCTGCGAAATTGGTAATGGATAATGCTATGTGTTTTAGATCAGAAGAATTTGTAGGTTTTTGTAGTAGTCATGGTATACTCATGTCATACTCATCGCCTTATCACCCTCAGGGGAATGGACAGGAAGAATCTAGCAACAAAAGTTTGGTAAATATCATCAAGAAGATCCTAGAAGAAAACAAAAGGTCTTGGGATCAAAAGTTGAAATTAGCTCTGTGGGCGGATAGAATAACAGTTAAAAAATCCATTGGAATGTCACCTTTTGAGTTGGTTTATGGTACCCAAGCCAGATTACCGGTAAATAACCTTCTTCCAGTGTATAAGTTTTTGCAGGAAGAGGACATGGAAATATCTGAACCAATGGAGAACAGAATGATCTAAATTGTAGAAATGGAAGAGCTTAGAACTTTTGCTCATATGAAAAATCAAAAGCTCCAGTTACAGTCAAAATATCTTTTTGATAAAAGGACATCGTTAAGGAAGTTTCAAATTGATGACATGGTTCTTCAGTGGAATGCAAAAGGGCAGGATAAAGGAAAGCATAAGAAGTTTGAATCACTCTGGATTGGCCCTTTTGTAATTTGTGACTTGAATGGTAAGGATTCATATTTTTTGAAGAATATGAATGATGAGATGCAGGAATTTCCCGTGCATGGACAATTCCTAAAGCATTATTTCTCCTAATGTCCATGCACGGTAGGTCCTTTGTTTGTATATATTTTGTTTGTGTCCTACTTTCTTGGTTCTGGTCTGCTTGTTGGTCTGTTTCTCCAGAATTTCTGAGTTTTCTTGTGTTGATTTCACAATCAACCATCCCTAGTCAGAGCCGCTGTTATCACTGTTTTAAGGTTGGGTTCTTCTTTTCCCATAATTGGCCATGGTATTTTGAAAATTTTCGAATGGGGTGTGGTCCCTAGTGTTTCAGCTTTGTTCTAAACCTTAGGGGTTTAAGGGTTTTAATTTTTTCGACTCTTTCCTTGTTGGGCCCTCTGGTTTCTATTCTGCCGTTGCTTTATTTCACTTATGTCATGGGTCGCGGGGTCGTAGGAAGTGTCCCCCCTTGTTATTTACCTAGGCGCTTATGTGGGCTACTCAACGAAAAGTTCATCGACGAGAATGAGCTTTCGATGGAAGATCAAAGTGGCTTCTCGACATGGGTTACTCACCGAAAGGTTTGTCGAGGAGAATAGGCTTTCGATGGAAGATCGAAGTGCTTGGCCGAAGGCAGGGGTTTCATCGAAAACTTGAGGTAGCCCCCCCCCCCCCTCTGTGGTTTTCTTCTGGCAAATTATAAGGCAACACGTGGCACAGGTCGCCACAGTCAGCAGGTCATGGTGCCAGGTGTCCATGGTGTGTCCGTAGGCCCACCATCTCTGCGAAATTGCGAGAATGAATGTCAGCCGTCCATGTGTCATGCGGAGGAAGTAAGGGATGTGGCCGGAAAAAGGAGTATGTCGAGGAGAATGAGCTTTCGATGGAGGATCAAAATGGCTTCTCGACATGGGCTACTCACCGAAAAGGTTCATCGAGGAGAATGAGCTTTCGATGGAAGATCAAAGTGGCTTCTCGACATGTGTTACTCACCGAAAGGTTCATCGAGGAGAATGAGCTTTCGATGGAAGATCAAAGTGCTCGGCCGAAGGCAAGGGTTTCATCAAAAGCTTGAAGTGGGCCCGCCACAGTATAAAGAGGATACATTCGGCCAGTATCAAAACAGAATATGAAGGGATTTTCTAAACCAATGATCAGATGCAGCGTGGTATTATGTAGCCAATAGAGAGATGGGACCCAGACTAGAGACAAAGCCGTCAAGATGCAATTCACAGTGAGACACTTGCAGGAAGGCTGCGACCTGTTGGAGTTAAAATATGATTTCTCGTATGATTTCGATTTTGAAGGGACGACCGATGCATGCGGAATCAATGTTATGGTTGAGGCCCAGAGTTCAGGCATTTGATTTCCTACCAACCAGGTAGAGATCTTTTAAAGGTCTTCATTTTTTGAAGTAATGGCAACCAACTTTCCTCGAGAAGTCCGAAGCTTTGTGCATCCATATTGTTATAAATGGATACCAGGACTAGAGAGAAAGAGATCACAAAAATTTTGTAAGAAAACGCTGCAAAGATATTATCTGGGCTTTTCCAAAGTTTAACAAAGAATCAGACTTTTGTAAAATCTTTTCAAATGAATATCAATATACAGACCGTCAGTTTTGAGTGAAGCTTTGTGTCGTCTTCAAACTTGTCCTTAAGTTTATTTACTATTTTCATTCTGAGTAATCCGGGATTCTCTGTTTGATTGAAATTGTAAGGCAATCTCAGTATGGGTGTTTTTAGCTTTTCTCTTTAGGAGGGAAATTAAATATGCATGATCATTCTTACCAGTAAATACTTTGGGAGAACTTTGAATTTTGAGGACCATAGTTCAGTTTGAAGTGATTGAATTCTTGTTGGTGTTAGGCATTCGCAAGGATTAATGGAAACCAAGTTGATGGGAAGTATAGAGATATTTTGTTTCAGGAGTTTTATTTGAGTTTGAGTGACTCTGTAGCCTTGGATAAAGCACTGGTACTAATCGAAGCTGTTTATTGCATGCTTTGTTGATCAAATAAGCTGAAGTTGAGTATTGTTTCATTCTTCATTTTCAATTGTTTGCAAGGTGAATAAACCCACTGGTTTTCTGGACTAGTTTGTGGTGGGTTTGTTGCTTAAGAGTGTGAAGTTAATTCACAAAGGGTATACCCACCTGGGCTCAAAGAAAAGCCCGAAGTGTAGAAGGTCTAACCAAACCTTGTCATATGTTGTTTCCAGAATCCCTTTATCCTTGATGTCTTCTCGGCACCCATTTTAGATTGTATTATTAAGGGCATTGAAGGGGAATCGGATTTTGAGAACAACAGAGCTCTAGGAAGTTTTTTGTGAAAGGAAATATGGCCCAATATATAGAGTCTATATAGGGATTTGATCAATCCCTCTCTCTAGTTTTGCAAAAATCTTGGAAAAATAGAGTGGTTACTGTCATAGGGGTCTCTTTCCAGGTTTTGATAGTGCACAAATGGGAAAAAAGACCAAAGGGGATTACAAGGAAGCTATGAGTACCTTTCCAAAAGAAAGGGAGAAATACATCCTTTAAGAAGTCCATTTCTAAATGTGTTAGTTTTAGGAAGCTTCTCTCCACCAGGGTTTGATCCTCTATCTCTGCTACCATAACCTGACACTTACCCCTACGCTCAAAATTGTTAAATCATCCACTCTAGCGCAAGATGTTTGTTCTAAATTTCCTCCCTTGAATACAAATTCCTCATTGGCCAATTTGGTCCCCACTACTAACCCCACCTTTAACTTCTCCTTCCAAGCCCTCAATTCCCTTGATACCCACAAATTATAGTTTACATTCCCCGAAATTCTAAAGATAAAAAAGTGAGTGTTTTATCAGTTGGATGTTTCTTTTTTCCCAGACAAATATCCCATTTCTTGTAGCTTTTTGACACCTCTTCTACCTCCAACTCTAATTCCCCTAATCCTGGTCTTCCCTTGAATACTCTTCCTCATTCCCCTTCTAACGCTCATTCTATCAAGTAGACAAAGGTGCCTATTTTCAAGTCCACCCAATGCATCTCAACCCTCAAATTACAAGAAAAAAATAAAGGGGATTTACAATGCATTCAACCTCTATATAAAGCTCTCAAAGTGGTAGATGGCCCAATTACCTGAGGGCAAGAGAAAAATTTAGACTTTAGAGATATCGGTATTCAAAAATGCCCAAGAACGGTTGGAGGAATCCGTTCATTTATGGGTGTGGGAGCAAACTAAGAAAATGGTTGAAACCTTTGACAATTGGACAATGATAGAGCGGGACATTTAGTACATTAAAAAAGATGTCGGTGAGTAAGAATAATCAGATTGATATTGAGGCTGCAAATTTAAAGAGGAACTAGAAAGTTTAATAATTCTTTTTCTTCAATTTCTTCTTCCTTGAAGGAAGCGCACTCTTGATATGGAAGGTTATCAAATTCATCAACTTTTGAAGGTTTTTCAACTTCTCGGGGAACAGGATTCATATCTTCTGAAAGTTCAAATTCCGTTAAAATTGATTGCAAAACAATAAAAATAACAGGATACTCGATAATGATTTTCCACGCAAGTTGAGAGCGCAACGGTTAAATAATGTTCAGTTCAAAATATACCTTTTTGTTGCCCTGCTAAAGGCAGTTATAATTATACACACAAAGAAGAAACTCAAATCCTGATATTATAAACATATAATAAAAAACAACGAAATTTCATTATCTCTGTATATTCCTTCTTGAGCAATAGCTTCAAACTTTAAATGGGTTTTTTGTAAAAATGCCGAAGTTTATGTCATATGACTGGATTTCCAAGATCAATTGTCAGATGTTTTTCCACAATACTTTCTAGACTTGCATGTCCATCCATTCTGAACCAATAAACAAAATCTGATGAATTATTTTATCTCATATACATATATTCTTGAAAACTCATGGTTCATGAGAATCGAATGTTCTTGTGTTTGAATGGTGCCTATTCAATGACCATAAAGTTAGTTTTAACAAATAATAGGGATAAGTGATAACAGGCCTGGAAAATGTTGAATGCAAAGCACATAAGATCTTCTTTTTGGAGACCTGTGGCATGTAAAACAATCTTGTCACCAGTTCTTGACATATCCCTTATTTTTACACCACGTCGTGCTTCTCCTCATGTTTTTGTATAACAAGAAGAAGAAGAAGAGGAGCAAGGCAAACAAAATTTCTTGCTAAGTATGTTTAGAAGCATCATTCAAAAAATTAGCTAATTAGAGACAAGACAAAAGGTGTTCAGACAAGAAGGAAAATTGCAAAATTACAAGAACAATCCAACTATTGTTTTCTATCAATGATTGAGTTGAAGACTTATGAAGAGGCAAGTAAAGAGGACAACTGGATAAAAGAAATTGAAGAAGAATTAAATTGAATATAGAAGAACAATACTTGGGAACTGGTACCTAGACTAGTGGACAAGAATGTGATAGGAATTAAATGTGTATTCAACAACAAACTAAATGAGTGAGGACAAGTTACAAGAAATAAAGCAAGGTTTCTATGTAAAATATATTCTTAGTGTGTGTGTGAAAAGTGGACCTGTATCTATATCTGGAATACACAACACTTTAATTAAGTCATTAGATGCATGGTTAGTAAATCAATAATCAATGAATAATAAACCATTACAAAGCAACCCATTTCCTTCTAGTAGATGCGAGTTTAGATTGCTCTCAGATTGCTAAGCTATCCAGTCACTTGACAACACCTAAACGAAGGATTTTTAAATCTATATGAGCATGAATATGAGCTAAATGGATGCAAGATTTAAGCTAGATATGCAAGATTAATCTAACATGATTTAAGCCATATATGAATATTTAAGCTAAATGATTTAATGAATATGAAATAACTAATATGCAATATCTCAATGCAAATTCTCAATGAACCTAGAGCAAAAACAACATAATAACAATATATTCTCCAGGATTTTTTAATCAGAGATGAGAGCCTGAATTTATAGAAAATTCAAAAAGAAACCAAAGGCTAAGACGAAATGATGATGAGCAGTCAAGATTTTCCAAGAGGAAGCACAATCCAGGTGAATTGATGTGATTGGATGCTTTTCTCTATTTTAAAGGAAATTGAACTAAAATTAAGATAAAATCAAGAAAAAACTGGTTTATTCTCTATTTCATTCAATTTTAATATTTAATTGTTTTAATTGCTTTCTTTGAGATTATTTATCAATTTTTAATTTGTTTTTAAAGATTATCTCCAATTGATTTCTTTTCTCAAATTTTAATTCTTTTTTTTGTCAACTAATTCAATTTTTGGTTTGTTTCCTTTTTTGAAGATTTGTGGTCATAATTTCGAATTCCTCTTTCTTGATTTGTTTCCCTTTTTGAAGATTTATGGCAAATTGATTTATTTAATTAAATATGATAGCATATTTAATAAAATAAATAAGATAATTGTTTAAAATGATTTACTTGGAATTATTTAATTAATTAAATAAATATTTAATTAATATTGGTTGATTAATTTTGCCATGTGACATTTGATGATTAAAGAATTAATTGTGTGCTCAAGATTTATTTAATTGTCTTTTGTTAGGACCTTGGTGACGTTGTCGAGATTAGGGGCCCATGGTTTAGATGACCATTTTTAGAGTATTGCATTTGCCCCTCTTTGAATTAATGTGCGAGCAGCATGTTGGTTCAAGGAAAATTTGATGTCGAGGAGATACCAATTCTGATCTTGATTGATCACAAACCGGATGAAAAGCGAGGTGTTTAGCTTGATTTGAAGCGATGAAGTTGAACAGAGTTGATTAAAGCGATACCGATCCTGAACTTGATTGAACTAGGAACGATAGAGAGCAAAGATACCGAACTAGAACTTGATTGATCAAGAAGCAGATCTTACTGATCTATAACTTGATTGATCTAGACACAGTGAGTGAAGATAAAATCAATCTTGAACTTGATTGATCAAGATACGATAAGCAAAGATAAAATGTCCAACTTGATTTGATGCAATGAAACTGAACACCTGCTTAGATTGAGTGTGATCAAAGATACTCTTTAAACCCTTGATTGAGTTTAAATGAGTAATCAGCTTGATGAAAAGCGATGAAACTGATTAACGTTAAGAGACTGATTTAGATAAAGACAATGTCATCTTGATATGAAGCGATAAAACTGATATGCCCCTAGTGATTGATTCAATTCAGATGGTCGAGAAATCTCAACTTGATATAAAGCGATGAAGTTGAGATACCCCTAGCACTGAGGTCTTATTTGATTGTCTTTAGTTGAAAAGATTTTTTCGCTCGACTTTTGATGAAGATTTGAAATTTTTCTCGACATTGAAGATGTGAGGTAATAAGGTCACGAGTATGCCCCCTCGGGAGCGAAATCGAAAGATGGGGAGGATACATGATTATAGGCAATTTTGAGTAATGATAAGTTGTTTTGAGTACAAATTGATTAGAGGAATTTTTGAAAATTTTGCGTTGATTGATAAGAAATTCAGCGCAAGTTGATTTGTAGAAATTAAATTGAGATTCAGCGTTGATTCATGAGAAATTGAGCGCAATTAGAAGAGAGAATGAGCTTTTGATGAAAAGCGCTAAGTGGTCCAAATTTTGTGAAATTGACTAGAAAAATGATCTTGAATTTTGATTTCGATCCTGAAAATGGAATCAAAACAGGCGAATTAGCTAAGGGTACAATTTTCATGTCCATCGGAACAAGTTGAAAAATTAGGGTTTTGGCTATATAAGGGGTAGAAGTGTCATTTTCAATTCATTTTAACCTTCCAAGTTTGAAAATTCAAAAAGCCTTCTGCAAAGAAAATGGTGGTCCCTACTCATGAGCATCGATTCAAGCGCCAGAGACGACATAATCGACCTCGACACTATGAGCCAGTGGTAAGTGATCAATCTTACGCCTTTTTATGTTCTCAATTTTGAATTTTTTTGTTCATTTTTCATGTTTTCCCACATTTTAGGTCGGCCTTTCTCATTTTGTCATGCGAGACAAGATTTTGTCTCATACAACAAACTGCTGAAGTATGTTTTGTTGTTTTAGGCCATTATATTTTTTGTTCTAGGCCCACCCTTCTGTCGTACGACAACATGCCTAAAAGACCATTTTGTCATCCGGGGTCTAATCTTTTATCGTTTGGGTTTCTTTTGTCGTACGAAGCCTAATCCTGACTCATACGAGTTGCTGCCCTCCTGTGTTTTGTCGTTTGAAAAATAGTGAACATGTTTGAATGTCTAAACTTGAAATTTTGATTTTGCAATTGGCATAGTTGGATTTGCGTGATGTTTTGCTTCTCTTGTAGGCTTATTCAGAATGTTTTATGATGCTTCGTTGATTGATTTTTTTGTAGGTTCGATTGCCTCATGTGCTCTTCAGAGTGTTTATCCTCCTACCATGACATTAGTGTGGAAGTTAATAGAGGTTGATCAGGCTCATATTGATTTGTGCAGCTTGACACATCTTCTTGGGTTACCAGACATCCATGTGAATCACGGAATGCTCACAACATTGGTTGAGTGATTCCATTCAGAGCATAATACCTTCCATTTGCCAGTTGGGGAGATGACTATCACTCCCGAGGATGTATATAGGATCCTCCATATCCCTTTTGTTGGGGATAAAGTGGATTATGATGTAGCACACCTTCTCGAATTACAGGCAGTTAGGCATGTCTTCAGGGATCCTGATATTTTGACACGTTCCATCAGTTGGGACATCATGATGAGCAGATACAGTGAGGATTTTCCTCTGGCTTGTGTCCTAGCAGGGTTTATCGACTGCTTTCTAATGTCGGATAGAGGACAACAGGGATTCTAGTGTGGATGGGGCAAGATGCTAGAGAGATTGATGGAGACCCCTTAGAGGCTTGGCTAGGGTTCATGCATATTAGCCCACATGTATCGCGAGATGCATAAGATAGTGTATAGGGTAGGCAAGAGCATGGCCGCTGGTGTGTTGATCTTACAAGTTTGGGCTTGGGAGTACCTTCCCGTTTGTCGGCCTATTATAGATGACAGTAGAGAGCCTAGGCAGCCAATTATATATAGGTATGTCGGTTATATTACACAGCCCCATCTGGGCAAGACCGATTTTTAGCGACGGCAGTTAGAAGACCTTATAGTTGTGATATGGAGACATTATAGGGGCCTAGAGCCATGGGATGACTGGCGGCTACTACACAGGGATCTTTTTGTTATGCGTCCACTTATTGGCAGATTGCAGACTGTGGTGGAGCGATTTGTTATATCTCGAGTGATGAGGCAGTATGGTAGGCCTCAGGGGATCTCACAGGAATACACAGCATATGTGAGATATGCTGATGAGGAGAGGAAGAGATGGTCACCGAGGTTTTCCTATGCCTTGAGTATGCAGGAGCTCACTGGTTTACAATGCTTGAGATGGGACTACATGGATGATGTTGTAGATGCGGGGGTATTTCCCCAGTATAGGGATTGGTTCCAACAGCATCCATTCCCTAAGTTGATAGATCCAGCTTAGCAGGCTCCTCGTATTGAGGAGATTGAGGATGATGCCCCCATACAGAGACAAGCACAGAGACAGGGACAGGGATAGAGAGCTAAGGTGCCTAGGCGGACAGGTGGCGATCCTGGTGCTAGTAGCAGCAGGGTTCCAGCTAGGGTTGGACAGCAAAGGGGTGAGGGCGGATCCCTCAAGAGTATAGGCGTGAGATTGGGCGGAGTTGGGGAGGAGAGAGAAGCACCAAGACAGGTCTGGCAGTAGAGGGAGGAGAAGAGTGGAGGTGGAGATGGGGGTGGAGAGCCTACGAGAGAGCAGGAGACTGACGTGGGACAGTCAATGAGAGCATGTCTTGCGTAGCTGTAGTCACATTTGACAGTGGCTCAGACTCAGCTGGCAAAGCGAGTCCGATAGCTAGCAGATCTTAGGGTTGAGCGCGATCGTCAGATTGCAGAGTTGAGAGGAAAGACGAGAGCAGAGACAGTGGCTTTGCGGAAAGAGGTCCTTCACCAGATGAGTAGGGTGGCTTATTATGTTGTAGCGTACAGCGTAGCAATTCCAATTGGGCAGCAGGTTGTCCCCTACTCACATGTATATGGCACAGTCGAAGGGAGCTCGGGCACCTCGTCAGGATCCCGATTAGCAGGCTCCACCTCCTCCACCAGGCGATGAGGGAGAGGCTGAGAGCTAGATGTTCTTTTTTGTAGCTCTGATATTTTTTGTAGACACACCCATTTTTTTGTAGCCATACGATTCTTGCTTCGATGTGAGTTTGTATATGTCATTTGACATCATTTTGTACTTTGAGACTTGATACAATATATATATATATATATATATATATATATATATATATATATATATTCTTTCTTTTATATGCAAATAAATGGGGAGAATGAGTAATGCAAATTTTTTATTTTTCTATGCAATAAGATGGATCCAAATGAGGAATATTGAAATGTATGGATCTATAGAAGATGCTCATGTATGCAGCTAACATCTCAAAACACAAGTACTTGATCGGAGAAATGATGAAAAGAGACCACTTAGCTAAGAAATGATGAAGCTTCCAGCTCTCATTCAGAAAATAAAGAGATCATTGTTACCATACCGAAATCACTCTAAATTCACAAGATGCAGAATGAAATACAAAATGATATGCAAAATGACATGCAACCGAAACCTAGTCACTGGATTTGAAAAGCTTAATTTTCATCATTGAGTATTTTACAACAACAACAGGCAGACTAGAATTCCTTTCTTTTCATGTGCAAATTTAATTATCTTGTTCACAATGACCCTTTTTCATTCATATCCTTGGATAGGTTTCGCAGGGGCCTAGATTGCATGATAAAGACATTCCCTCAAAACAAACAAAGAAATGATATGAACCTCCCTGTAGCATACAAATAAGTGGAGTCGAGGTATGTGTGGAAATTTCACCTTAATGTGAAGCCACTTATCATAGACACCCAGCTGATTAGATGTTTTCAGATCATCGAAATCATTTCTACAAGCAGAAAACAACAAAGATATTATGCCCCCAATCCTTGCTCCTCCTAGTCAAGATAGACTTCCTGGAGTTACTTAGAGAGATAATAATCAAAATTCAATAAAAGATAGCACACAAAGAAAATTTTCATTCATAGCTCAAATTGTTCGGTGATTGTTTTCAGTTATGTTGTTTTGCTTGTTTTCTCAGTGATAAAACTCTTTAGTAGTTAGGATACAGGTGACTGACTCAGAGTGGATGACCGGGTATCACTGACGTAAAGATGACTTGGTGGATACTGCTTAGGACATGTAATGTGCTCTTGTCGATTACCTAAGACTAGGACATTGATCAGTTTCAAGCCATGAGGGTTCCAACGAACCAGGATATCACAAAAGTGACTGAAATATGTACAAGCGAAAGCAAAGATGCATGAAAGTGGGAATGCCAATGTTACATTGATAGATGGAGTGCTTGAGTAAAAGACGTGCCTGTTTACCAGGTTTTCACCTGCTTCGCAGAGATTCATTTTATTTTTTTTACCAAGGTGTCTGTTTACCAGGTTTTCACCAAGGCATTTTCTCTCTTTTTCCTTTTTTTTTATTTTTTTGAATTTCTTGAGGACTTTTTCTGATTTTTAGGATTTCTTCGGGACATTTTAGCTAATTTTTAGGATTTTTTTAAGGACTTTTTAGCTATATAGGCTGTTGGAGCAGAGAATATTTAGGTGAAGAATTTCTTCTGATGGATGGTGTTGATCGGTTCATGGACCTGTTCTCCTTCCAATGTTGAGAGTTGATAGGCACCAGAGCCAAAAGCTGCAGTAACAATATAGGGACGCAGCCAGTTGTGTTCAAACTTCCCTTTGTTGTCTCGAAACTGTTGATTTTTAGGATTTTCTCTTACAACTAGGTCACCAACCTGAAATTCTCTTTGTCGAAACTTCTTGTTATATCTTCTGGACATTCTCTTTTGACACACTCTGAGATGATCAAATGCCACTCGTCGACGCTCATCCAACAATTCAAGCTCTTGCAATCTAGATATTCTATAGTCTTCATCAGTAATAAGACCTTGCAAAGAAACTCTTAGAGATGGTATTTCCACCTCAATAGGTAATACTGCTTCAGACCCATACACCAAAGAAAAGGGTGTAGCCCCAGTAGGCATTTTGATACTTGTTCTATAAGCCCACAATGCAGGATTGAGCTACAGATGCCAATCCTTCCCAGATTTGTTCACTGTTCTATGCAAGATAGTCAATAGGTTTTTGTTAGATGCCTCTGCTTGTCCATTACCTTGAGAGTAATATAGTGATGACCAGTGCTGTTTTATTTTGAATTTCTCACAAAGTTCATTTACATCTTTGTTCTTGAAGTGTCCTCCATTATCAGTTATAATGGATGAAGGTATACCATACCTGCAGATGATATAATTAAGAATAAATAGAGCTACTTGTTTGTCGGTTGCCTTGATGAGTGGAACAGCTTCTACCCACTTAGCGAAGTACTTAGTGGTAGTGATAATAAATTTGTGTCCATTAGATGATGCAGGATATATTTGGCCAATTAGATCAAACACCCACTATTGAAAGGGTTAGTGTGTCACAAAAGGTATGAGATCGCTTGCGGGAGCATGGATAAGGTGCCCATGTAGTTGGCACTTTTCACAAGTTTTAGCAAATTTTATAGCTTCTTTCTCCATGTCTGGCTAGTAGTAGCCAGCCCTTAGTAGTTTTCATGCTAAAGTTAGACTGTTTGAATGGGATCCACAAACACCTTCATGAACCTCAGCTAATGTGCATTGGGACTCCTTAGTTTCTAGACATCGAAGAAAAGTATTATCTAAACCTCGCTTGAATAGGTCATTAGCAATGATGATGTACCATGACACATTTCGGATTAGGTTCCTTTTTTTATTTTGGGAAAGATTAGCAGGGACAACTTGGTCACACAGGTAAGAGTAAATGTGGCTATAACGAGTGATGAGTCATTTCCAATAATAGAATAGACCATCTAGGACTCGGGAGAATCATAGGCAGGATAATGTAACTCTTCCACTAGGAATTCAAAGTGAAAATTAGATTCATGTAGTTGTGGTATAGATGCCAAAGTGGCCATTGCATCCGCTTCTCTATTTGTTGTTCTAGGGATCCGCTGAAATGATACGAAAGTAAAGTATTTCTTGAGATCATCCACCATTATCTTATAAGGCATCAGTTTCTCATCTATTTTTTGATATAGGTCATTGATTTGGTTGATAATGAGTTGAGAATCTCCATAGATGTGTAATTCAACAATCTTCCACTCGATGGTCAGCTTGATCATGTTTACCAAAGCTTCATATTCTGCAATGTTGTTTGTGCAAGGGAAGAGAATCTTGTAAGCTTTCGGAATTGAATATTTTTGAGGAGTAATAAAAATTATTCTGGCACCAAAACCATGTTGAGTGAAATACCCATCAAAGAACATCTTCCATGATTATTGAGTAAGGTGCATGATTGATTCATCTAGGAATTCTATATGTAGAGGTTGATTGTCTTCAAGTGGAGCATTGGAAAGTTGGTCTACAATAACTTGTCCTTTGATGGCTTTACGTTCCACATATTCAATATCAAATTTTGTAAGAACCATGACCCATTTGGCCAATCTCCCTGTAAGCGTTTCTTTACTGAGAAGATATTTGAGTGGATCAATCTTGGCTACCAGCTTAATAGAGTGTGCTAACATATAGTGCCTTAATTTTTGTGATTCAAAGACTAATGCCAAGCATGCTTTCTCTATTATAGTGTAGTTCATTTCATAAGACACCAATGTTCTACTGATGTAATAGATATCTCGTTCCTTTTTATTATCATCATGTTGTGCCAAAAGTGCCCCCAGTGAAGTATCTGTAGCAGATATGTATAAAATCAATGGCTTACCTTGAATCTGTGTCATTAATATGGGTGGATTAGAAATATATTCTTTGATTTGTTTTAAATGTTGTTCACAATCTTTATCCCAATTGTATTGGACTCCTTTCTGTAATACCTTTATGAAGGGTTGAGCTTTGTCTGCTAGCTAAGATATCAAATGCCTTATTGACTGAAGACGGTCCTGTAAACTTCTCATTTGACTGATATTCTTGGGCGGAGGCATTTCCATTATAGCTTGGACCTTTTCAGGGTCAACCTCAATTCCTTTTTTTGAAATTATATAACCAAGCAATTTTCCTAATGTCACCCCAAATGCATAGAATCTTTCCATACTATCTAGTATGAGGCCTAGTTCTTGAATATGCGTAGATCTCTTCATGGTTTTTACTAGGGTGTCATCAACATAATCTTCCATTTTTTTATGCATCATATCATGGAAGATAGTGGTTACCACTCTTTGGTAAGTTGCTCCTGCGTTCTTTAGCCCAAACGGCATAACATTCTAGCAGAAGATTCCCCATACACACATGAAAGCTATCTTTTCTTGATCTTCAAGCGCTATCTTGATCTGATTGTAACTAGAGAATCCATCCATTAATGAATACATCTCATATCCAACAGTCATATCTACTATCATGTGAATGTTGGGCAATGGAAAGTCGTCTTTCGGACATGCTTTGTTGAGATCCATAAAGTCTGTGCAAACTCTAATGGATTTATCTTCCTTTGATACAAGTACTATGTTTGATATCCATTCTAGGTAGTCAATAGCTTTGATAAATCCAGCTTTTAGTAATTTCTCTAATTCAGCTTTGACTAGCAGTGCCACATGAGGATGAATCTTATAGAGTTTTTGCTTGATTGGTTTAACTCCTAGTGTAATAGAGAGATGATACATGATGAGATCAAGATCTAGTCCTAGCATATCTAAGTATGTCCATGCAAAGTTGATCTTCTTTTCTAAAAAAAGGTTGCTGAAATCTTTTAACTCTAGTGATTGAGCTAAATGAATGATGTGTGGTGTCTCTTGACTCCCAATGTTCACTGGCTGAGTTGGCTTGATCAATATGGAAGATCTCTCCTGGAAGTGACTTGGCAGTATATCAAGTATCTCACCTTCAGGCGCCTCAGAGAGGTTTTCACCTTTAGGTACGTCCTTTATTTTCTCTTTTTTAGATTCTGACACCACCATAATGTGGTTTTCTCCATCAGGTCTTATTTTTATTTTTCTTATTTTTGTGACTAAGATACTTGATATCTGTTTCAGTCGTGTTTTCACTTTGTTCCCTGGTGGAAGAGTTCATGGGTTCAACTGCATTGAGATAATAGGCTAATGTATAGTCATTGGAAAAAGTAGATACATTCAAGGGTTGGTTATAAAGAGTACAATCAATCAGTTCAGGATGTATTAAGGATAAGGTTGGAACAAGCTCAAGGGAGTTCATGGTACTATCATCATGGCTTCGGACCGACCAGTCAAGTTTCAAAAGACTACCTTGCATATGTGTCTTGAGACCAGGAAGAGTTACGACACAATTATCGAAATTCATGTTAGTATCTATTGGACCTAATCCAACCGACTGACTTCTAGCATCGTCGCCTACTTCAGACTGGCCTACATACCGTGGTGTGATAGTAAAAGGATCAGCAGACAGTATCTCAACATTCATGACGGAGTAGTCATAATGTGTTATTGAATAGTTGTTGTTATAAATAGAGCTCCTGTCTGAGGCATCAGAGTCATAGGATGAAGTTTCTGACTCATCTTCAAGTGGCTTAGTAAAAGTATATATAGTATCAATACCCACATCTTTGATGGTGCATGTTCCTTCATGATTTGGTTCATTGATTACTTATATTTGACACACTTGTGGACATAACCTTGATGGTTCTATTAATCCCTATCATTTGTTCCATTCAGATTCCTCTAGACTGATGACTGGTTCTGTTTCTGTAGCTTCTAATTCTTCTTTTTTAGTTTCGTACCTGATTTGTCTTATCTCATAAGAGGGAGAGTTGGTAGGTGAATAAATTGCTTGTGTTCATTCTTCCTCCAGCTGTTGTTCATAGTCTTCTCATCTTTTTAGTCTGATTTCTTCCATTTCCCTTTGCATTCTTACTTACGTATCAGCTTTTGTGCATCATCTGTGATATCACTAGATTCTTCAGGGGTTTCTGTAGTAGATGTATCTGAGAGATGGTTCGGACCCCATTCATACTCATTTGAATCAGTTTCTAAATCATCTACTTGTTGTATGCCAGTATATGTGACTGGAACTTTCAGTGGTGCAAACAATTCTCTGATTCTGTATACTTCGTCTCTCATATCCTCTGGGACTTCTACTTCTTGTGGTATTATAGTTGATATAATTAGAACTTGATTACCATCTGTTTCCTCTCTCTAGGTTGGCAATCCTTCTTGTTTATCACTGCACTCTTCCTGGGTTTGTTGGGTATTAATTTCTTATGTTGTTAAAGGTAGTACCTTTTTCTTCCACTTAAGTTGATGGTGGGAAGTGTGCTTTTGATATGATGACTTTGTTGGATCATATCCCAGTCCATCTTTATCATTGGCAGACTTAGTTTGTAATTGAATAGGTTCAACAATACCTTTTTGACGCTTGCCTAGAGGACTGGTACCTGAATATCCCATGCGTTGAAGCATCTTATAGCCTGGACCATATTGTTTCAGGGAAATCTCACAATGTCGTATTTCTTTGTTTGCACTGTCCAGTACCTCTCTATGAGCAGAAGAGGTCTTAAGCAGTTCCAAAATGGAGATTTGAGCATTGGTTCTCTTCAATTGTTTGACAATACTATAGCCAGGAGAAGATGATAAAGCCAGCTATTTTGATTTGGCCATGATTGTGTATGTTTGTTTATTTGGTATATTTGATCTTGTTTGATCGAAAGTTGAGGAAAAAGCTCCCGGGAGATTAATCTTCCTTTGAGTGTGAGTCATAGCATTAGCAGTTTGAGCTTGACTTTGGTGATCCTGGATTATGATCATATTGCAATATTCAGGTTGAGTAGATTCAATCATGTTGATCACATTATCATTGTTAGTGTAGGTATAATTGACTCTAGCTCCTCCATTGGATTTTTAGGAATCTCCTTGTTCATAAGTCGGTAAGGGATCTTTAAAGGCCTTATGATCAGCATTAGTCGCATCATTTCCAACAATGATCTTGCCTGCATCAATGAGATCTTGGATTTCATGTCAGAGTTTCATGCAGTTGTTTATGTTATGTCCCTTGTTCCGATGGTAGTCACAGTATTCATTTTCTCTCCACCATTTGGGTCTAATTTTTGGGTCATATGGTCTAGAATTGTCTGGCAATGTTATCAAATTATTTGCCAATAAAGTTTTAAAAGCTGATTCATATGATTCATTTAGAGGAGTAAAATCACGCTTAGGTTTTGAAAGCCAAGGCTTTTCTTTAAACTATTCTCTTGCTTTCTTTGGAGGATTTTCTATCGCAGTTTCAAGTGCCTTGAGTGCTTGTGTGCCATTGGCCAAGTTAAATATTGTGGATTTTGTTTTTGCTTGGATAGTATCTACCACTCCATCACTAACAATGTTCATGTTGTTATCTTTGTCATATTCCCAGTACTTCCTCTTTTCTTTAGAACTATATCCTTGCGATGTTTCTTTCCAAAGTGATATATCTCCCTTTTTTATAAGCACATATTCCATTCTGAGCGCGTTATATACCATTTTGTTGAATGAAGGATGTACTTGCATATGGACACTATACTTCAATTCAGGGATTAAGTTGTTGACAAAGATATCCATTTTCTCAAGGTCTGGGATAGTCTCTGAATATCTAGAGAACATCTTTCTCCATCGTTGGAGAAAAGTGAGAAAGGGTTCTTCTCTTTTTTGTTTGGTATTGCAAAGTTCTATCATAGTGACTGGGTGATGAATGTTGTAGGAGTATTGTTGTAGGATTAGTTGGATTAATTCTTCGAAAGTTTTTATTCCCATGGGTATACTTGAGAACCATTCCATAGCTTTCCCCCTTAAACTTCTCGAGAAAAGGCGCATGAGATACGTTTAGTTGTGAATGAACTCCATACATAAAGCACAAAATTCTCTGATATGATCTTGGGGGTCCGTATTCTCATCATATTTGTCAAACTAAAGCATTTCTACCCTTGAGGGAAAGGGAGGCATGTAAAGGTTTTTATCAAATGGGAATGGGCATATTGTGTCTAGAGAATATTGTTTTGGTGTTTTATCTTTGTTTTTTAGTTTTGTGACCTCAGTTTGTAATATTTGCATTTGTTTGTTTATCTTTCCCCATGGTGTCTCTTCCTCTTTAGTGACAAGGGCCTCCACATTATAACTAATAGGGAATTTGGCGCCTTGCTTTGCTAATTCTAGCAAATAGTTTTCTTTTTCCTTAGCCATGATGACCTTCATCATTTTTCAAAATTCTTTATCATTCTGACATTTATGTATTTCGGCCTCGTGAGGCTCAGGAAGCTCAGATTCAGTTGATGAGGAATCATTGTTAGTGGCATGATTGCAGAAGTTGTCGTGAGTGTCTCGTTTACTAGCTTCTATTTCTTATCTTTCCCTAGACATGGTGGGAGAGAGGGGCCGAGAAAAGATTGGTAGATCATTAATTGGTATTTGTGACGAGGATGGTTTATTTGGAAAGAGATTTTCTACAAAGAATGGATTGTCGTTTGATGAAAAGGGTGTTTTTTTCTGTTTGTTTTGCTGTGAGAGTTTCTGGTTTGAACAGGCATTTGTAACCAATGGGACCGAGAGCTAAATGTGTTGCAGAAGTCAAGATCAAATTGTAGCTAGTAGTTCGTTTAACGTAGTGATTGAGAGAAGTTACTAAGATTCGGTCTGGTTTCAAGAATGATCTATCCTATGTAAGATGTTATCTAAGTTAACTTAGGTTTGATAAGATGTTGTTTGAACTAGCTTAAAGATGATCAAAAAAATCATGCCACACAATGGCAGGGGTACACTATCAAGGTTGTTTATGCTCAGGAGGATGATAACCAGTTTTAGGCTTGTTGTAGACTGTTTTAGGTAGGTTTGACTGTTCTAAGACTGTACAACAATATAGCAGCTTTAGGATAATAAGAGTTTTGTTTCATACGAGTTGCTCCCTAGTACGGTACGACACATGGGCATGTCCCGAATGACAAAGGATTCAGTGTAGTTTTGTCTCGTATGACATAGGATTTAGCTTTAAATGACAGACTTCTGGGTTTTGTACGACAGAGGATTGAGCTCGGACGACAAATTAGCAGACTCGTACAACATAGGATATGGTGCAGGACGACAATTGATTAGGTTCGTACAACTGTTAACAAGACAGAGACAAAAATTTTGAGTTTTTCAATAACTCAGTATGACCAATTCTGAGATGGACTGATTTTGACCAGGATAGAGTAGTTTTGGACAAATTTTCAACTTAGGGTAGACTAGTTCTGACACGAACAGATTTTATCACTGAGTTGTTGATTTGTTTTCTCCAGTTTTAGTATTCTAGTTTTAGTTTGAGGGATGAAAACACAGAAAACACGCAGTATGAATAGTAACTCCAATCACAACATGCAAACCCTATGGAAGTTGGCTTAGAGAAAAAAACCTTTGCTTGCTGACTTAGGTACACACCCAATAGCTAATCAGAATATGACTATTGAGTCTCACACAATGGATTCTCAACGGTGTATTAACTGACTCCAAATGCTAATGGGGGCACGATATGGCAAGTGTCTTGAGAGAGTTACTATCTCTCTTGCAGAAAGATTATCAACCTTTCGGAGGTGAATCGGGTAGCTTCTAATTTTAATTGGATCTAGTAAGGGTTCCATTCGGTGCATCGAGGTATAAACTCAATTAAGAGGTCTCCCAGCCTTTAAAACCAAGGTTCAATATACCTGAAGGTACTGAGGAGAGCTATTCCTGAGCATTGTCATTGACTTGATTTTCATCAAATCACGTTTATTTTATAGTGAGATGGAGTACTTGCCATTTAGCCGTTCCCACTTAGGTCGTTCCGCTCACACCGGCCATAAAGGATTTAAGAGTTTTTAAGCTCCTCGAGAGGGCAAGCTTGCTAAAGATATACAAATCTCAAACAAAGAAAATGCCTCAAGGGTCTGGATTTTCGATTGTCTAAAAAGACAAGAGCATACTCTCCTACCTCTTGGAATTTACTTAAAACACGAAATACAAATTTGTTCTTTAACTAGATAGCAAGTTAGGTGCCTAAAAAATGAATTTAAAGAATACACGATGTTTGGTTGATTCTCTTTAGGCAACCTGTAAAAACAATGTATTAGTAGTCATGTTGTTTTCATTCTTTGATAGGTGTATGTTTGATTGATAAATTCTTTGACAAGCGTCCTACAAGAAACTGGTTAGGCTGTGAAAATATCAGGCAGATAGAAGACGATTCAGGGTTAGCGTCAGTATCATCAAAATTTGACAGAAGACCTGAAAAGTGAAACTTTCTTTAACCCAAAAGAATACAGAATCGTATGACAATTATCATAGAATGAAATGACAAAAGACTTTTATCATACGAGTCAGAACTAAGCATAGGACGACAGAAGATAAAACCAGATAATCAGAACAGCATGTCGTACGACAAGTAACAGGCTTCAATATAATGTTGTACGATAAATAACATGCTTCAATATAATTTTGTATGATGCAGTGATACTATTTGTATGATATTTCGCAGAGATTGTACGGACGAAACCTACGAGATTAAAAAAATGATTTTGAGGCCGAAAAAATAGTTTCCTGCCCCATGGTGGGTGCCAAAAATGTGTGTGTGAAAAGTGGACCTGTAACTGTATCTGGAATACACAACACTTCAATTAAGTCATTAGATGCATGGTTAGTAAATCAATAATCAATAAATAATAAACCATTACAAATCGACCCATTGCCTTCTAGTAGATGCGAGTTTAGATTGCTCTTAGATTGCTAAGCTATCCAGTGACTTGAGAACACCTAAACGAAGGATTTTTAAATCTATATGAGCATGAATATGAGCTAAATGGATGCAAGATTTAAGCTAGATATGCAAGATTAATCTAACATGATTTAAGCCATATATGAATATTTAAGCTAAATGATTTAATGAATATAAAATAACTAATATGCAATATCTCAATGCAAATTCTCAATGAACCTAGAGCAAAAACAACATAATAGCAATATATTCTCCAGGATTTTTGAATGAGAGATGAGAGCCTGAATTTATAGAAAATTCAAAAAGAAACCAAAGACTAAGACGAAATGACAATGAGCGGTCAAGATTTTCCAAGAGGAAGCACAATCCAAGTGAATTGATGTGATTGGATGCTTTTCTCTGTTTTAAAGGAAATTGAACTAAAATTAAGATAAAATCAAGAAAAAACTGATTTATTCTCTATTTCATTGAATTTTAATATTTAATTGTTTTAATTGCTTTCTTTGAGATTATTTATCAATTTTTAATTTGTTTTTAAAGATTATCTCCAATTGATTTCTTTTCTCAAATTTTTAATTCTTTTATTTGTCAACTAATTCCTTTTTTGATTTGTTTCCTTTTTTGAAGATTTGTGCTCATAATTTCCAATTCCTCTTTCTTGATTTGTTTCCCTTTTTGAAGATTTATGGCAAATTGATTTATTTAATTAAATATGCTAGGATATTTAATAAAATAAATAAGATAATTGTTTAAAATAATTTACTTGGAATGATTTAATTAATTAAATAAATATTTAATTAATATTGGTTGATTAATTTTGCCATGTGACATTTGATGATTAAAGAATTAATTGTGTGCTCAAGATTTATTTAATTGCCTTTGGTTAGGACCTTGGTGACATTGTCGAGATTAGGGACCCATGGTTTAGATGACCATTTTTAGGGTATCACACTTAGGTGGAAGGAATAGATTTTGAAGAAAAATTTTCTCTGGTAGAAAGGATGGAAGCTATACGTATGTTTCCTGTATTTTATTCTTACAAGAACTTTAGATTTTATCAAATGGATGTCAAGATACCATTTTTGAATGGAGATCTAGAAGAAGAGGTATACATTGAGAAAACGGATGGGTTTATACTAATAGAAGATTTAGATATGGTGTGAAGACTGAAGAAATCATTGTATGGGCTCAAATAGGTTTCCAAGGTTTGGTATGAAGATTAGATAGGTATTTTCTATGATATAATTTTAGGAAAGGTACAATAGATAGTAATCTTTATTTCAAGATTGATGGAGATAAGTTATTGATTGTTATAGTTTATGTTGACGACATTATATTCAAAGGAAATGATAGCTTATGTAAATATTTTTCTAAAGAGATGCAAAAAGAGTTTGAAATGTCAATGATTGGTGAGTTATCTTTCTTTCTTGGAGACTTAGTTTCCATATAGACTGATAGAAGATCTGGATATGGTGTGTAGACTGAAGAAATCATTGTATGGGCTCAAACAGGTTTCCAAGGTTTCGTATGCAAGATTATACAGGTATTTGCTATGACAAAATTTATGGAAAGGTACAATAGATAGGAATATTTATTTCAATATTGATGGAGATAAGTTATTGATTGTTATAGTTTATGTTGATGACATTATATTCAAAGGAAATGATAGCTTATGTAAAGATTTTTCTAAAGAGATGCAAAAATATTTTGAAATGTCAATGATTAGTGAGTTATCTTTCTTTCTTGGATTACAAGTTATTTAATCAAAAACTGAAATTTTAATCTCACAAAGAAAGTATGTGAAATAATTGTTGAAGAAATTTGAGTTTGATGGTTTTAAACCTATTACAACTCCTTTGACCATTGGTTGCAAGATGAGAAAAGATGATGAAACTCTGGAGATTAATTAGAAGTACAGATCAATGATTGCTAGATTATTGTATTTGGTAGCATCTAGATCAGATATCGTGCAACTTATATGTTTGGCAGCTAGGTTTTAGGTAAATCCGAAGGTTACACATGAGCAAGTTGTGAAAAGAATTTTTGGATATTTGAAAGGTACTGTAGATTTTAGACTCTGGTATAAAAAAGGTAGAGATTTCATGTTAAAAGTTTATACTGATAGTATCTACCACTCCATCACTAACAACATTCATGTTGTCATCATTGTCATATTTCCAGTACTTTCTCTTTTCTTTAGAACTATAACCTTGCGATGTTTCTTTCCAAAGTGATATATCTCCCTTTTTTATAAGCACATCTTCCATTCTAAGGGCGTTATCTACCATTTTGTTGAATGAAGGATGTACTTGCATCTGGGCATTGTACTTTAATTCAAGGATTAAGTTGTTTACAAAGATATCCATTTTCTCAAGGTCTGGGATAGTCTATGAATATCTAGAGAACATCTTTCTCCATCGTTGGAGAAAAGTGAGAAAGGGTTCTCTTGTTTTTTATTTGGTATTGCAAAGTTCTATCATAGTGACTGGGTGACGAATGTTGGAGGAGTATTGTTGTAGGAATAGTTGGATTAATTCTTCGAAAGTTTTTATTCCCATGGGTAGACTTGAGAACCATTCCATAGCTTGCCCCCCTAAACTTCTCGAGAAAAGGCACATGAGATACGTTTGGTTGTGCATGAACTCCATACATAAAGCACAAAATTCTCTGATATGATCTTGGGGGTCCGTATTCTCATCATATTTGTCAAACTTAGGCATTTCTACCCTTGAGGGAAAGGGAGGCATGTAAAGGTTTTTGTCAAATGGGAATGGGCATATTGTGTCCAGAGAAAATTGTTTTGGTGTTTTATCTTTGTTTTTTAGTTTTGTGACCTTGTTTGTAATGTTTGCATTTGTTTGTTTATCTTTCCCCATGGTGTCTCTTCTTCTTTAGTGATGAGGGGCTCCACATTATAACCAATAGGGAGTTTGGTGCCTTGCTTTGCTAATTCTAGGAAATAGTCTTCTTTTTCCCTAGCCATGATGACCTTCATCATTTTTTGAAATTCTTTATCATTCTGACATTTATGAATTTCGGCCTCGGGAGGCTCAGGAAGCTCAGATTCAGTTGATGAGGAATCACTGTTAGTGGCATGATTGCAGAAGTTGTCATGAGTGTCTCGTTTACTAGCTTCTCTTTCTTGTCTTTCCCTAGACATGGTGGGAGAGAGGGGCCGACCAAAGATTGGTAGATCGTAAACTAGTATTTGTGATAAGGGTCCGGTTTATTTGGAAAGAGATTTTCTACAAAGAATGGATTGTTGTTTGATGAAAAGGGTGTTTTTTTATTTGTTTGTTTTGCTGCGAGAGTTTCTGGTTTGAACAGGCATTTGTAACCGACCGAACTGAGAGCTAAATGTGTTGCAGTAGTTTGTTTAACATAGTGATTGAGAGAAGTTACTAAAATCTGGTCTAGTTTCAAGAATGATCTATCCTATGTAAGACGTTATCTAAGTTAACTTAGGTTTGATAAGATGTTGTTTGAACTAGCTTAAAGATGATCGACAAAATCGTGCAACGCAATGACAGGGGTACACTATCAACGTTGTTTATGCTCAGGAGGATGATAACCAATTTTAGGCTCGCTATAGACTGTTTTAGGCAGGTTTGACTATTCTGGACTGATAAACTCAGAGACTTGTACGACATGATTTCTAAGACTGTACGACAGTATAGAAGCTTTAGGATAATAACAGTTTTGTTTTGTACGAGTTGCTCCCTAGTACAGTATAACAAATGGGCATGTCCCGAACGACAAAGGATTCAATGCAGTTTTGTCTCGTACGACATAGGATTTAGCTTTAAATGACAGACTTCTGGGTTTTGTATGACAGAGGATTGATCTCGAATGACAAATTAGTAGACTCGTACAACACAGGATATGGTGCAGGACGACAAATGATCAGGTTCGTACGATTGTTAACAGGACAGAGACAAAAATTATGAGTTTTTCAATAACTGAGTATGAGCAATTCTGAGATGGACTGATTTTTGACCAGGATAGACTAGTTTTGGACAAATTTTTGACTTAGGGTAGACTAGTTCTGACACGGACAGAGTTTATCACTGTGTTGTTGATTTGTTTTCTCTAGTTTTAGTATTCCAGTTTTAGTTTGAGGGATGAAAACACAAAAAACACGTAGTTCAAACAGTAACTCCAATCACAACATGCAAACCCTATGGAAGTTGGCTTAGAGAAGAAAACCTTTGCTTGCTAACTTAGGTACACACCCAATAGCTAATCAGAATATGGTCATTGAGTCTCACATAATGGATTCTCAACACCGTATTAACCGACTCCAAATGCTAATGGGAGCACAATATGGCAAGTGTCTTGGGAGAGTTACTATCTCTCTTGCAGAAACATTATCAACCTTTCGAAGGTGAATCGAGTAGCTTATAATTTTAATTGGATCTAGTAAGGGTTCCATTCAGCGCGTCAAGGTATAAACTCAATTAAGAGGTCTCGCAGCCTTGAAAACTAAGGTTCAATATACCCGAAAGTACTGAGGAGAGCTATTCCCAAGCACTGTCGTTGACTTGATTTTCATCAAATCACATTTATTTTATAGTGAGCTGGAGTACTTGGCATTTAGCCATTCCCACTTAGGTCATTCTGCTCACACCGGCCATAAAGGCTTTAAGAGTTTTTAAGCTCCTCGGGAGGGCAAGCCTGCTAAAGATATACAAATCTCAAACAAAGAAAATGCCTCAAGGGACTGGATTTTTGATTGTCTAAAAACACAAGAGCATACTCTCCTACCTCTCGAAATTTACTTAAAACACAAAATACAGATTTGTTCTTTAACCAGATAGCAAGTTAGGTTCCTAAAAAATGAATTTAAAGAATACACGATGTTTGGTTGATTCTCTTTAGGCAACCTGCAAAAACAATGTATCAGTAATCATGTTGTTTTCATTCTTTGACAGGCGTATGTTTGATTGATAAATTCTTTGACAAGAGTCCTACAAGAAACTGGTTAGGCTGTGAAAATATTAGGCAGACAAAAGATGATTTAGGGTTAGCGTCAGTATCATCAAAATTTGATAGAAGACCTGAAAAGTGAAACTTGCTTTAACCCAACAGAATACAGAATCATATGACAATTATCATAGAATAAAAAGACAAAAGAATTTTATCATACGAGTCAGAACTAAGCATAGGACAATAGAAGATAAAATCAGATAATCAGAACAGCATGTCGTACGACACCACTTTCTGATTCATATGGCAAGTAACATGCTTCAATATAATGTCGTACGATAAATAACATGCTTCAATATAATTTTGTATGATGTAGTGATACTATTCGTACAATATTTCGTAGAGATTGTACGGATGAAACATGCAAGATAAAAAAAATGATTTTGAGGCCAAAAATTTAGTTTCCTGGCCCACGATGGGTGCCAAAAATATGTGTGTGAAAAGTGGACCTGTATCTGTATCTGGAATACACAACACTCCAATTAATTCATTAGATGCATGGTTAGTAAATCAATAATCAATGAATAATAAACCATTACAAATCGACCCATTGCCTTCTAGTAGATGCGATTTTAGATTGCTCTCAGATTGCTAAGTTATCCAGTGACTTGACAACACCTAAATGAAGGATTTTTAAATCTATATGAACATGAATATGAGCTAAATGGATGCAAGATTTAAGCTAGATATGCAAGATTAGTTTAACATGATTTAAGCCATATATGAATATTTAAGCTAAATGATTTAATGAATATGAAATAACTAATATGCAATATCTCAATGCAAATTCTCAATGAACCTAGAGCAAAAACAACATAATAACAATATATTCTCCAGGCTTTTTGAATGAGAGATGAGAGCCTGAATTTATAGAAAATTCATAAAGAAACCAAAGGCTAAGACGAAATGATGATGAGCTGTCAAGATTTTCCAAGAGGAAGCACAATCCAAGTGAATTGATGTGATTGGATGATTTTCTCAGTTTTAAAGGAAATTGAACTAAAATTAAGATAAAATCAAGAAAAAACTGATTTATTCTCTATTTCATTCAATTTTAATATTTAATTGTTTTAATTGCTTTCTTTGAGATTATTTATCAATTTTTAATTTGTTTTTCAAGATTATCTCCAATTGATTTCTTTTCTCAAACTTTTAATTCTTTTTTTTGTCAACTAATTCCTTTTTTGATTTGCTTCCTTTTTTGAAGATTTGTGCTCATAATTTCCAATTCCTCTTTCTTGATTTGTTTCCCTTTTTGAAGATTTATGGCAAATTGATTTATTTAATTAAATATGCTAGGATATTTAATAAAAAAAATAAGATAATTGTTTTAAATGATTTACTTGGAATGATTTAATTAATTAAATAAATATTTAATTAATATTGGTTGATTAATTTTGCCATGTGACATTTGATGATTATAGAATTAATTGTGTACTCAAGATTTATTTAATTGCCTTTTGTTAGGACCTTGGTGACGTTGTTGAGATTAGGGACCCATGGTTTAGATGACCATTTTTAGGGTATTACACTTAGGTGGAAGGAATAGATTTTGAAGAAACTTTTTCTCTGGTAGAAAGGATGGAAGCTATACGTATGTTTCTTGTATTTTCTTCTTACAAGAACTTTAGATTTTATCAAATGGATGCCAAGATAGCATTTTTGAATGGAGATCTAAAAGAAGAAGTATACATTGAGAAAACGGATGGGTTTATACTAATAGAAGATCTAGATATGGTGTGCAGACTGAAGAAATCATTGTATGGGCTGAAATACGTTTCCAAGGTTTGGTATGAAGATTAGACAGGTATTTTCTATGATAGAATTTTAGGAAAGGTACAATAGATAGTAATCTTTATTTTAAGATTGATGGAGATAAGTTATTGATTGTTATAGTTTATGTTGATGACATTATATTCAAAGGAAATGATAGCTTATGTAAAGATTTTTCTAAAGAGATGGAAAAAGAGTTTGAAATGCCAATGATTGGTGAGTTATCTTTCTTTCTTGGATTACAAGTTATTTAATCTAAAACTAGAATTTTTAGCTCACAAAGAAAGTATGTGAAAGAAATGATGAAGAAATTTGAGTTTGATGGTTGTAAACCTATTACAACTCCTTTGACTGTTGGTTGCAAGCTAAGAAAACATAATGAATCCCTAGAGATTAATTAGAAGCAAAAATCAATTATTGATAGATTATTGTATTTGGCAGCATCTAGGCTAGATATCATGCAGGTTGTATGTTTGGAGGCTAGGTTTTAGGCAAATCCTAAGGTTACACATGAGCAAGTTATGAAAAGAATTTTCATATATTTGAAAGGTACTGTAGATTTTAGAATTTGGTATAAAAAAGGTGGAGATTTCATGTTAAAAGTTTATACTGATGTAGATTGGGTTGGAAATGTCGATGATTGGAAGAGTACTAGTGGTAGTGCTTTCTTTTTAGGAGACAAAATGGTCTCTTGGTTCAGTATGAAACAAGACTTAGTTTCCATATAGACTGATAGAAGATCTAAATATGGTGTGTAGACTGAAGAAATCATTGTATGGGCTCAAACAGGTTTCCAAGGTTTCGTACGCAAGATTATACAGGTATTTGCTATGACAAAATTTCAGGAAAGGTACAATAGATAGTAATATTTATTTCAATATTGATAGAGATAAGTTATTGATTGTTACAGTTTATGTTGATGACATATTATTCAAAGGAAATGATAGCTTATGTAAAGATTTTTCTAAAGAGATGCAAAAAGATTTTGAATGTCAATGATTAGTGTAGTCACATAAATCTGTCCATTTAATTAAATGAATATTTAATATTTATTTGATTATTTAACCATCAATTAATAATTAATTAAATTAATATTTAATTAATTCATCTTAACCCTCTTCTCCTATTAATTAAATAAATTATTCAATTTATTTGATTTAATTCGCTTAACCAAATTCAGACCATTAATTAAATAAATAAATCATATTTATTTAATTAAATCTTCTCTCACATTTAAATAAATTAATATTTATTTAAAACCCCCAAAATCCCACCTCTCACATTTAAATAAATTAACATTTATTTAAATCACCTTTATCCTCTACCCACTTGCATTTTCCTACAAAAGCAAGTTGCACAATTATTTTAAATAAATAATTTATTTAAATCACCTTTATCCTCCACCCACTTGTATTTTCCTACAAAAGCAAGTTGCACAACTATTTTAAATAAATTATTTATTTAAAATCCTATTTATCCTCACCCACTTGAAACCTTTAATGGTTTCCCTTAAAGTATTCAAACTTGATGGCTTTAAAGTCTTCAAACTTGATGGCTTCCTTCTATAGTCTTCTTAAGACTTTAATGGTTTTCCTTAAAGTCTTCAAGCCTTTAATGGTTCCCCTCAAAGTCTTCAAGCATTTTAATGCTTTATCTTCCTTTTTCTCATTTAAATAAATTAATATTTATTTGAATATTTATCCAAATACAACTTGCACACATTTATTGAAATAAATGAATTTTTATTTTAATAAAATCCTATTTTCCCTCACCCACCAAATCCACTTGCAAAATCTAATCCCCTTCTAGATTCTTCTAACCCCTTCCTAATTAGCTTAATCCATCCCCTAATTATTGTCACATTCCTAAGCAAAATGGAGTCACTTCTCAAAGCCTAAAAGTCTTGGATAACCTTTGAAAGCTTCCAACCTTCAACCACTAAATGGCTCAAAGTCTTTGATAACCATTGAAGGCTTTCAACCTTCAACCACTTAATCCCCAAAGTCTCCAATAACCATTAATGGTTACCTCAAACCCTCCCACATGGTTAAAACATTTGTTTTGACTCAACCTCTACCCAACCCAAGGGTCTCATCAAGCCTTTAATGCTTTGACCATGATTATCTCTTAATCATTTGCACAAAGGTTTATCCTTGGATTAACTCTTAATCCAATGGGTAATCTTAATTTAGACTTGACCCTTACCTTCTAGATAACCATGAGGTCTTCTCAGGCCTTTAATGCCTCCAACCTCTTCTCTCAACCCAATCCTATGTTGACACTTGTCACCATTTTATTGGTGCCAATTGTGCACATGGATCCCCAACTTTCAAACTTGGCCCTTGATTAAACCATTCAATCTTAACCCTTCATTTCCCCATTTCTTCTATAAATAGAACCCTTCTCCTCAAGCAAAGGAGAAGCATTTTAGAGTATTGTTGTTATACTGGCATTAGCATAGAGCTTTTTCATAGCATCACTATCTACTCTTGCATAGTATTTTCTTATCATATTCAACCATCTTGAATCTCCATATGGCATCCATGGCTAGTGCTAAAAGCTGAGAGCTACACTCGTTTGGGACTTGGAGAGGAGAGGAACAAGGGAGGAGCAACTATGAGCATCTTGATTAGCTATTTCATTTTATGTTTATATGCTTTCTATTTCATGCTTAATATCTCTCTTGATATGCCTGTTTAGGATAATCTTTTGTTGCTAACACTAACGTTTGTTTCTTGTGCTCTTGTGTGTGTTGCCATCAAACAGATTTTCTAATCCTTTTTGCAGAGCATCATTTGGTGAACCCGACGTGAATCGAACACGCAAAAAGAGCAACTTTTTTTTTTAACCAATAACATGTTTGAATGTTGAAAATGTCACACAGGTTGCGCTTTTGACACTGTTTTGGTGCGTTTGACATTATTTTGGCGCTATTCACTCTGTTTCAGTGCTTTTCCCTTCTCTGTCTTTCCCTTTCTTTTAGTGCGTTTGTGTTAAATAGTGCCTCTGTTCAAACGCAGACTAGCGCTATTGTAACAAAACGTTGTACAAATCACCTTGTAACCAAAAAAAAAAAAAATTAGGCTTGTTGAAGCCCACCAAATAGGCGGATTTTACTAACTATTTTTCTCTTTTGTGCAGATTTAAATTAGATTAAAAAGTAGATTTATATTTTTTACTAACTTGTTTTTTGAAGTTGGTTTTAAAAATGAATTCACTTTTTATTTTGGTTTAAAATTAACTTCACATTTCAAATTTGGGCTTTTAAAAAAGAATCACACATTTGTTTGGGGCTCTTAAAAAGAATTTCATTGTTCAAAGGTAAAAAGAACCACAAACTTATACAAAAACAACTTTATTTTTTTGCAAGTTAGGAAACAAACTTCGTTTTGGTGCTTAAAATCAACAAGGCAAATTTTATTTCTTGCATCAAGATAAAACTCACAATCCACACTTCCATTTTTGGTGCAAATAAAATTCACAATCAACTTGTCTCATTTTCAAAGCAATTTTCCTTCAAAGCAAAACGTGTTTTTCATTAAGTTGACCAGGATTTTCAAAATTCTAGATTACAAAACACATTGCCTTTGAAGTTAAAAAGAACACCATGACTGTTGGAGCAACATCTCCAAATAGTTAGATCATATTGCCATGATGGATTAAAAAGAACAAGTGAATTTCATGTTTGGCACGCTTGTGCACAAAAGTCAGTCGAGTGGACCTACTTCTAACACACACTATCCTCTCCCTTGGCTCTCGTGGTCCTAGGTGCAAGAGAAAAGTGTTAGTAACACTCAAAATTTTATTTTTTTAAGAGAGGCCTGCCAAGGGATCGATACTCTTGGGAACGACCTCGAGCGGTAAATCCTTCGAGCCGCTATAGAAATCAGGTGAGAGCGAAAGCTGTAGCCTTGGGTATAGCTGTTCCTACAGTGTAACTGGCCGAAAGGACAAATGGGCCCCACCACCAGTTATAAGGCTCTTAAGTGAGTCACTGCAGAATGAACTTATGTCCAAAAACATCGAACATGACTAAACACCTTTAAGTAGTAGCCCACCCGTTCTATTGATTGAGGATATTTGAGGTACAATTTAGTGCAAGAGCATAGAAGGTTTTGCTCCCAAGATACTCACCATACATATTTCCTTGAGTAGAAACATAGCTTTTTGAAAAGTCACTTGTGACTTGATAAAAGTGGTGACTCCCCCATCATAGGGATCATCTATTTGTTATGCTCGTGCAAGACTTAGTATATCACATCCTTACCTGCCACGGCGGGATTCATAAGGTATGTAGTACCAAAGTCGAAGAAATATCAAGATGTGGGCTAAATTTATCACAACTGGCCACTTGACCTTAGGGATAAAAAGTGTTTTAAGTGTGTTCGTTTTACAGACCTAGTGCAAATTGAGCCGACTTCAGGCTTTGGAAATACACCTTAAAATACATCTAAAGGAAGGGTCAAAAACAAGTCCAAGAATTGGGTTGATCTAGACCCATACTCATTTGTGCCTTTGAGGCTACAATTTTGTGTTTGTGTGCTTGCTTTGTTTTCTTGTCAAAGAAAAATCAGAAAATCAATCCCAAAAACAAAGTATTCATCCAACATCTATCAACACAACCAAAAATACCAAAAACAAAGTGCAAACAAACAAAGAGTCAAAAATTTATGACCATTCTTCACATCTTGCGAAAGAAGAAGTGTCATCAGAATATCACCTTGAAAAGGAGACCACTAAGCTCAAAGGCTTTAATCAAAAGGAGGAAATTCTTCTATATCAATCGACAAATCTTTGTCTCCCATAGAGTCTTTCTACATCGCATGCGTCTATACCTTTAAGGTAAAACAAACGAGTTTGATTCAGAATCATTGAACAGTAGAGCTTTTATGCAATATAGAGCTCTGAGTTATCACAAAAATCAAGGAGGAAAGATTAATCCCAATTTCTTCCCAAACATCTGTATCACCTACAACACAGCTCGAGAAGTGCCACCAACGTCTGAAAGGGAAGAAGAAGAGTTTGTCCCATTTGTGACACAAAGTTTTTATTGAAAGTTGAAAACATTTTCATCCATCATCCCACTCATACATCATCACTTCATCATCAATCCATCCCAACTCTCAAAACATTAAGAGGTTCTTGTCCCACGATTCCTTTTTAGATATTGCTTGAAATCAAACACATCACATCACTTTTAGATTGTTTCTACATCTAGGATAAGCTCATCCTAAGAGACACATCTACGCAGGTTAAAACTAGTTCATGAGTGAATCCTCTCATTGCTAGGTAGTCAAAATCTGTAACACATCTCAGATTTCTCTACACCTTACCACATCCAAACTTATCAAACAAACAAGCAATTCAAAGAAAGGAATTTCGGTTACATCTACCTTAAAAGTGCTAGAGATCCCCATACAACACAAATCACCAATCATCAATCTTTCATCACCAACTCATCATCATCTTCAATCAACTTCAAAACAAACTTGCAAACAAAATGGCTCAAACCCGATCACGATCAAGGCAACGAGAAATAGAAATTGAGGAAGAAGAGGACAACCTCAATGAATTTCAAGAAGCACTTGGAGGAACTGGGAATGATGAAAACCCAGGTACACCCACTCCTTCAACAATCGAAAGGGTTCAGCATAACCCTCATTTTAACAGATTATTTGATGAAATTCTCAGGAGCAATGTGGATGCTCACTTCTTAAGACTTGCTCAAGAAGGAGCCAAACTCCCCTCAGACTTTGATCTTGCCCAATTAAGACAAGCATCAGAAAGACAAAGTCGCCATGAGGAGGAAAGAGGTAGAAATCCCATCAGATATAACATCCCTCGAGGTAACCCACCACCTCCTCCTCCAAATGAAATGGAGATGTTGCGGCAACAAGTCGAGAATCTCGCCCAACAACTTCATAGTGGTGTTAAGACCAATCAATTTTCACTTAACGACATCTGTCCCTATCCGTTTGATAGGAATCTTTATATGCCACCCTTTCCACGCGGGTTTGAAACACCCAAATTTGAAAAATATAGAGGAAAGGGGGATCCCCGTGATCATGTTCGAGAATTTCATTCCGCTTGTCTTGAAGTGGCTTATGAGGACACATACCTAATGCGCCTTTTTCCCCAAAGCTTGGGAGGAACCACCACATCATGGTTTTCCCGATTACCAGGTGGCATTAGAACATTTGAGGAACTCATCCAGAAGTTCCTATCTCATTACTCTTATAATATTGAACGCGACATCACCATGGCTGATCTATGCAACACCAAACAAAAACCAGGTGAATTATTCGCAGTATTCCTGCAACGATGGCGCCAAATGTCTAGCAGACGTTCTCTTCAGTTACCTGAACGAGAACTAGTGGAAATTTTCATTTCCAACTTAAACGAAGAAATGGAATTTCACCTGGATGTCAAAGACACCGATTCTTTTAACGATATGATCACCAAGGGTATAAAATGTGAGCGGGCACTCATCAAAAAAGGACTCATCAAAATCTTTAATGAACCCAAAGATGGTCCTCGCCCGCGCTTCAATAGCGATAAACCGAACTTCTGGAACAAGAATAAGAATATCGTCAACGATGGAGTTGTGGATGCTCGGACTATCCAAAATGCACAACCTGTGGTTCGATTTGCAGGACAAAATCCTCCACCTCAGAATAACACAAATGTTCCTTCCAATCAAGCTCGCATCACATCTCATGATGAACCAAGACCTCGTCCACAAAAACAAAAACGCACATACACTCCCTTAGGGGAACCCATTGAAACAGTGATGCGACAACTCATTTCTCAGAATTTGATCACTCTACCTAAGCTATCCAACTATGAGCCGCAAGTCAAACCGGCATGGTGGAGAGATACTGAACATTGTGAGTTCCATCAAGGAAGAGGACACAAAACAAGTAATTGTCACCGATTGAAAGATCTCATTCAGGATCTTATTGACCGAGGAGAAATTGAAATTGAAGGACATGACCCAAAAACAACCAATAATGATCATCAGATGTTCAAGAATCCACTTCCATCACAAGATCAAAGGGGTCCTTCCACTTCCAGGTGAGGCACCGATACCACTGACTATACGCAGGCTGCGTATAACTACACTGTAAATCACCTATATGATGCCAGTGAACAAATTGCAACTATAACCTTCAAAAATCCCACCTCAAATTGCAATGTTGTTACACGTCGCGGCAAAGTTACCATAAAGGCAGCTCCACAGGGCACCACCTCTGTCCCGAAGCAATACAATCTTGTGGAACAATTAGACAAAACACCTGCGCTTATATCCATTTTAGAGCTATTACGCCTGTCACCATCTCATAAAACTATCTTGGATCAAGCACTCCAAGAGGCGTCAGTCCCTGCAAACTTGAATACGGACCAGTTTCAAGCCATGGTTGGAAATCTAAAGTCATCACCTTGTCTCACTTTTTCCGAAAGTGACAACTCTTCTTTCCAACAACCTCATAACGCCTCACTCCACATTGAAGGCTTTGTCAACCAACACAGGATCAAGCGAGTCTTAATCGATAATGGAGCAGGCCTAAACATTTGTACACTGCAATTGGTCACAACATTGGGATATGCAATAGAATCAGTGGATCCTCACAAGAAGATCACCATCAAGGCCTATGATGATGCAGAGCGTTCATCCAAAGGAGCTGTGGTACTACCAATCCGAGTGGGCCCTGTAGTAAAGCACATCATCTGTCAGGTTCTGGACCTTCCTCTGCCATATAATCTATTATTAGGGAGACCTTGGATACATGCCATGCAAGCCGTTCCATCTACCTACCATCAATGTATCAAGTTCCCACATAATGGTGCAGAGATCACAATCCTGGGCGATGCAAATCCCTTTGCATTTTGCCATAATATCAGCCATCAACCGGAGATTACTGTTCCTAATAATAGGGAAGCTATTTCTTCCACATCATATGTAAATCCCGCCTCTCTTGCCAGTTCAAACACTCCTATACCCAAGCAAGAAAAGCTTAAGATGAAAGTCGCAGAGGAAGGTCCTGGAGAATACAACTTGAGTCAGCTCTTTTGTGTGGGACAAATGCCCACTTCTCCTAGAACACATGGTAAACCACAGCAGTTGCTCCAGCAACCACTAAACATGCCTGCATGTGCCTTAACGCCTTTCATCCTTGGAAAGAGTCAAGAGGAAGAGACACAAGATAAGGACCTAGCGGAATGGATCTATAAAGATCCCATCACCACTGACAAACCGCGAGTTACACTTCCTACAGAACAGTATGGCAAAGGCCTCCTCATTATGTAAAGAATGGGATATGATGGTCAGAGTGCTTTGGGATACTGCAAACAAGGACGACATGAACCGCTGCTGCCAGAGTTCAAGCCCAAAGGTAATACAGGCCTAGGCTTTGAAAAAGAAGTCCTTCCTAAACTCAGATTTAAAGGAAAACCTAGCAAACCATTTTGCCCACCTACTGTAAAGAGGACACCTTTCATAATCAAAGCACCATCAAGCAATATTGTCACTGCCCCATCGAGGCTCACAAACCCACCGCAACCATCATCAATATCACTCATCCCACCAATCGAACTAGTAATCCCATCCACAGCAGTCATCACATCAATAAAACCATTCATAGCAGCAACTATATTGGAACCCGTAGTAGCATCTATGGCACCAGCCGTTCCAATAGAAACCACTAAATCAACACTGCCGATACTTCCAGTGACAAATCCTTTAATCCCCATCACGGTTCCTGCAGCACCGATCACCACAAAGGTACATAAACCAATCACGCCTGCAGTATTCAACTCCAGCGACATCCCAGTATGGTATAGCAATCGGATGCTCGAAAGTGATTTAGAGACTGACTCACATGAGTGGGAATTTGATTCTGTACAGCTTAACACTTCAGATGAGGAAGACACGTCACCACCTCCGCCACGCAAAGACATTCCTGTTTACGGAGAAGCACAGATAAAGACCACTTGGGTACCTGAGCTGGAAACATCTTCCACAGACCCTACGTCTCATCCTACGCCGGATTCTGACAGGGAGAGTACCATCAACGACCTTCACCACACTGTCTTAACCCTCACTGATACATCTCCCGCACTTAACTTAATCGATGAAGTAATGCCCATTATCCACCCTGAACTCATCGAATGGAACCAACCAAATCCCCCATGTCTTGACCTCTTCCAAAATGATGAGGCTATCATTGAATTTTTGGAATTAAGGGATAATCTACCAAGCGGGGATCACAAAGCTGGATTCGCCATTGAACTTAATAGCGCAGCATACTTCGGGGCGGATGCCAAACCCTTCAGCTGCAAAAATATAACATTAAAACATGGATCTTCTAGTGAAAACCACACTGTGGCACTGTTTGATCCAATAAAAGTAAAAAGAAAGAGCGTATCCAACGGTGAAAACCTCTCTGAGGCGCCTGAGGATGAAGGGTTTGACATTCTCCCTGCTAATGCACAACAGGAACGATCAACGATCCTCATTGAGGAGACCAAAGAATACAATGTGGGGACTCCTGAAAACCCTCATATTATACATCTGGCATCTCTTCTCACTCCAGAGGAACAGCCTAAATTTATAGAGTTCTTCCAGAAGCGTCAGATCAACTTTGCATGGTCATATGCAGACATGCCTGGGCTTGATCCTGACTTAGTCATGCATCATCTCACAGTAGCAAAAGGAGCCAAACCTGTCAAGCAGAAGCTTCGTAAGATGCATCCTCAGATTGCCGTGCTAGTCAAAACAGAACTCAAGAAACTCCTGGATGTTGGTTTCATTAGACCAATTGATTATGCAGAATGGATCTCCAACATTGTACCAGCTGGCAAACCAAAAGGGGGCATCCGCATTTGTACTGACTTCAGAGATCTAAATAAGGCATGTCCTAAGGATGATTTCCCTCTACCAAATATCGACATCATAGTGGATTTGACAGCAGGACATGCCATGCTTTCACTCATGGATGGCTTTTCAGGATACAATCAAATAAAGATCGCACCAGAGGACCAACATAAGACAGCCTTCACATGTCCATGGGGCACATACTGCTGGAATGTAATGCCTTTTGGTCTAAAGAATGCAGGAGCGACCTATCAAAGAGCAATGACCACCATCTTCCATGACATGATGCATACTATAATGGAAGATTATGTGGATGATTTACTAGCAAAATCACTTACTAGAGAAGGACATCTTCACATCTTAGATAAAATCTTTGATAGACTGGAACAATATCATGTTCGACTCAACCCAAAGAAATGTGTCTTTGGAGTGACCTCCGGGAAACTTCTAGGATACATTGTCTCAAGCAAAGGCATTGAGGTCGATCCAGCAAAGGTTAAGGCAATCATGGACATGCCACCTCCAAAGAATATCAGTCAGCTAAGGACACTACAAGGACGGCTTCAATCCATCCGAAGATTCATTGCACAATTGGCTGATAAGTGTCACCCATTCACACACCTGCTACACAAGAACATCCGCTTTCAGTGGGATGCCCGATGCCAACAAGCATTTCAGGCACTTAAAGACTATCTCATGAATCCACCCTTGTTGATGCCACCAGATCCAAGTAGACCGTTGTTACTTTATATTTCAGCAACAAGTACAGCATTAGGTGTATTATTGGTACAACATAATGCAGAAGGCAAAGAGTGTGCTATATACTACATCTCTCGTACACTGGTTGGCTATGAACTCAATTACACACCTATTGAGCGAGCTTGCCTAGCAGTAATCCTGGCAGCCACTAAACTGAGGCACTATCTGTTAACACACAAGGTGCAACTCATTGCAAAGATTGATCCACTCAAGTATTTACTTAGCAAAGCAGCATTGACAGGTCGCTTAGCCAAATGGGTGATGATTCTAAGTGAATTTGACATTGAGTATGTGGACCGTAAAGCTATCAAAGGTCAGGTTATTGCAGATCAGTTGGCCGATGCACCTCTCATAGGTGATCATCCTCTCATTTCCAATTTTCCAAATGAAGAGATATTCATGATTACAGAAGCACAGTCATGGAAATTATACTTTGATGGTTCATACACTAGGCACGGCTCGGGGGCAGGCATTCTGTTTATCACACCTCAAGGCGATAGCATCCCGAAGTCTTACAGGCTCACATTTCCATGCACAAACAACATAGCAGAGTATGAGGCCTTGATCACAGGACTCAGATTAGCCATACAATGGAAATTAAAAGAACTGCAAGTATATGGCGATTCCCAACTAGTCATTCGACAAGCAACAGATGAGTATCAGACCAAAGATGATAAACTCATGCCATACAAGCAAATGGTGGACAATCTAAAGACATCATTTACTACTATCACTTTTGAGCAGATACCAAGAGAGCAGAATCGAGCTGCTGACGCCATGGCTACCATCGCATCTTTACTAGATCTTCCACAGAATTCAACACGCGACGAGTTCTTGGTAGAACAGCTTTGGATTCCCGCTTATGATATCCCGGAATCTGAAATGATATGTCACCTTGTCGGTTCTGAATCCCCATGGTACGGTGAGTTCTACACCTATCTCCGCGATCACACCCTTCCTCCCAACCAATCAAATAACCAACGTAAAACCTTCATTCGCCAAACTGCTCGATATACCATTATTGCCGAAACCCTATACCGACGCGGTCTTGATGGTACTCTCCTTCGATGTCTAGAACAAGGTGAGATAACAAAGGCTTTGGAAGAGGTACATGAAGGAATTTGCGGGACTCACTCAAGTGGTCCATCACTAGCCAAGAAGATCATGCGAGCTGGATACTATTGGCCCTCTATGGAAAAGGATTCCTACTACTTTGTCAGGAAGTGCAAAAAATGTCAAGTTCATGGCGACCTAATACATGCACCAGCTCAAGAACTGCAACCAATCACAACACCATGGCCTTTTTGTCAATGGGGTCTTGATCTTGTGGGTAAAATCCATCCATCTTCATCCAATGGCCATAAATTCATTATTACCGCCACTGAATATTTCACCAAGTGGATCGAAGCTGTTCCACTTACCCAAGTCACCGGCAAGCAGATCGCCTCATTCATCCTCAATTACATCATCTGCCGGTATGGTGTGCCCATGTCCATTGTCACAGATAACGGTCTTCCTTTCAAAAATCAGGATGTCCGTGAGCTTTGTGAGAAATTTCATATCCAACACCGCTTTTCCACTCCCTATTACCCACAAGGCAATGGTCAGGCCGAAGCATCCAATAAAAACATATTAAGAATCCTAAAGAAGACAGTCAATGATGCCGGTCGTGATTGGCATGTTCAATTGAATCCAGCGCTATGGGCATATCGAACTAGCATTCGAACCCCTACAGGTGCAACTCCTTATTCATTGGTCTATGGTGCAGAAGCTATCTTACCTATTGAGGTCGAGATACCATCATTAAGGGTTTCCTTGCACAATCTCATTGATGATGACGCATACAGAGTCTCACGCCTTCAGGACTTAGAGCTACTTGATGAGAAGCGACAAGCTGCATACAACCATCTCAAAGCCTATCAGCAGCGCATGAGTAGAAGCTACAATCATCGAGTTAGACCTCGTACATTTGAGGTAGGTGATCTTGTTCTTCGAGAGAATCCTCGCAACCAACCAAACAGAGAACATCAAGGCAAGTTTGAATCAAATTGGCTAGGCCCATATGTTGTCACTGCTGTATTCGGGTCCGGGGCATATCAGTTGGCTACATCAGAAGGAGAACCGCTTGCAGATCCAATCAACAGCATGCACCTCAAACGGTTTTATACCTAAGCTGTACAGAGCATCCGGGTCCCCTGCCTATCAGAAAATACCAAAAAACATTCAGAAAAATGTCCTGAAGAAAATATAAAAACATTCAAAAAAGTAAAGAAAAATCATGCATCCAAACGGTGAACAACCACTCCGGTGGCACCTTGGGTAAGAACGATGGTGAAAACCTGGCAAACAGGCGCCACTCGTAAAGGCTATGGCTCCATTATCTTTCAGACTTGTGGCGATCACATCTACTTCATACATACATCCATCCATCCATCAACCATGGCTTGTTATTCCTCTGCAATTATGATAGTACTCCATACATCTTGCATCCCGCTTTTTCATAGTCATGTCTAAAACTGGGGGCAATGCCTTTAACCTATTGATGGAAGTGGATTCTACATTGTCTTATGATTCATTAAGTTCTTCATTCAAACAATCATCAAAAATCCAAAAACATTCAAAAATATCTCGCAAAAATACCAAAAACATTCAAAACAATTCAAAATCCAAAAACATCGACAAAACCATTGAAAAATCACACAAAAACATGGCAACACCTTGTACATACTCATCCATGCAGATACCAAAATAAACATTGACAACTACTCACACAATGACCATTTATCAATCGACCACACAATCCACATCCAACAAATCAGAAACTGTCTTTAAAACAAGGATGCATCCTTCCTTATCAAAACAAAGACAAGATGACATTTTCTTTGACAAGAAAATTATGTTAAGCTATCAAATACTTGGTTGATTTATGAGTACAATCATTTGTTTATCTGTATCGGGATCTTTTCAACATTGTTTTGTATCGTTTGTGCATTATTTCCGATGAAGTTCTGGGGCATGTACTAATGGTGTCTACGTGGGAAGTTCACCAAGCTACGTGATCTTATGCAAAATACAGTCATAGATCACTACGGCTTGCTGACTACAGCGTATACCTCGACCATATGGACACTAACCATTACCAAGGATCCATATTCTTTATTCTTTATGTATATATTGTTTGTTTACAAGTACAATGCTCATTCTTTGGTTCCTCTTCCTCCAAATTGGATAAAGGTTTTATCTCTTATTACGGTATGCACTTGTCTCAGGATATGATCAGCCTAAGATCAAGGAGGACGATCCAAGTCATGCATGAACGGAGATAATCCTTGTCTGTTCCGCAAGCAATACTCAGGTCAATTTGATCCATTATATCAAGTTGCTTGTATTAACTTGCTATATCAAATCCATGTAAGAAATACTCTGGTCATCTTGAATCATTATGTCAAGATGCGTGTATTCTCTTCCAACATTTTAAAGCTCAATGATGAAAAATAAAGCACCATGGATCGTCATTCCATCTCATTTGTATATATTGCATTTCGTTGCATTCCATCCATCCATACATTCATAATAGCTGCATATCATGCATACGTAGTCATAATAATGCATACTCTATTTTACTCATCTTCTTCCATAGGACTCGGTCCTAGTCCTCCATATCTTCTATCTAACATTGAATCCCCCCTCACCCTCCCTATCTTGATCATCAACATCATCCTAATCCCTTCATCACTTCCCATCCTCACTCATCCACAAAATTAAGCCAGTTACTCTGTCTACATAGATACATCGACTCCCACACACCTAGACTATCAACAGATACTCTGATCAAGTATCTTCGGGTCTCAACAGGTAATCGATTATGGTAATCCTAGACTACATCAGGCATTTATCATAATGACCTAGTCTCAACGGGGCTGCCATGATTCCCCACAACCATCCATCACACGCACACACTATCAATTGATCAACCAATCAAACACAATCCAATGGACAATTACATCAATTGTCTACGTCTCAACGAGTATTTTGCTTCATATACCTTGACTTCATCGGACAATTACATCAATTGTCTAAGTCACCATCAGGTCACTTTGATTCACTTACTCAGACTTTATCATGTCCAAGCGACCAACTGACATCAACTGTCACGCTTTGACTTGACCGGGGCAATTAAACCGATTGCACCAGATTGTCCAAACAATTTTGATCAATTGTATAGCATCAATCCAAACCCCACACTACATCTGCTATGTATCTCTTGGATGACCTCAGGGTACTCGCTGGCTTGTTGTTTCTTCATATTCACTCCATTTTCTCCCATTCTTTCATCATTAGTTCTAATTTCTTCTATTCTACCTCCCCTCCGCTTTTCATTCTTTTTCGAGAGATCGCCCGATTTTTCAAAAAAATTCGGCCCATCCCTCGAGGGGGCATACCACCCATTAAATTTACATTTTATGGGGCATTTCTTCACACCTATTTTTCTTTCTTTGAAACGACACGATAAACCGCACCGTCTCAAAGAGGGGCAAATGTAGTCACATAAATCTGTCCATTTAATTAAATGAATATTTAATATTTATTTGATTATTTAACCATCAATTAATAATTAATTAAATTAATATTTAATTAATTCATCTTAACCCTCTTCTCCTATTAATTAAATAAATTATTCAATTTATTTGATTTAATTCGCTTAACCAAATTCAGACCATTAATTAAATAAATAAATCATATTTATTTAATTAAATCTTCTCTCACATTTAAATAAATTAATATTTATTTAAAACCCCCAAAATCCCACCTCTCACATTTAAATAAATTAACATTTATTTAAATCACCTTTATCCTCTACCCACTTGCATTTTCCTACAAAAGCAAGTTGCACAATTATTTTAAATAAATAATTTATTTAAATCACCTTTATCCTCCACCCACTTGTATTTTCCTACAAAAGCAAGTTGCACAACTATTTTAAATAAATTATTTATTTAAAATCCTATTTATCCTCACCCACTTGAAACCTTTAATGGTTTCCCTTAAAGTATTCAAACTTGATGGCTTTAAAGTCTTCAAACTTGATGGCTTCCTTCTATAGTCTTCTTAAGACTTTAATGGTTTTCCTTAAAGTCTTCAAGCCTTTAATGGTTCCCCTCAAAGTCTTCAAGCATTTTAATGCTTTATCTTCCTTTTTCTCATTTAAATAAATTAATATTTATTTGAATATTTATCCAAATACAACTTGCACACATTTATTGAAATAAATGAATTTTTATTTTAATAAAATCCTATTTTCCCTCACCCACCAAATCCACTTGCAAAATCTAATCCCCTTCTAGATTCTTCTAACCCCTTCCTAATTAGCTTAATCCATCCCCTAATCATTGTCACATTCCTAAGCAAAATGGAGTCACTTCTCAAAGCCTAAAAGTCTTGGATAACCTTTGAAAGCTTCCAACCTTCAACCACTAAATGGCTCAAAGTCTTTGATAACCATTGAAGGCTTTCAACCTTCAACCACTTAATCCCCAAAGTCTCCAATAACCATTAATGGTTACCTCAAACCCTCCCACATGGTTAAAACATTTGTTTTGACTCAACCTCTACCCAACCCAAGGGTCTCATCAAGCCTTTAATGCTTTGACCATGATTATCTCTTAATCATTTGCACAAAGGTTTATCCTTGGATTAACTCTTAATCCAATGGGTAATCTTAATTTAGACTTGACCCTTACCTTCTAGATAACCATGAGGTCTTCTCAGGCCTTTAATGCCTCCAACCTCTTCTCTCAACCCAATCCTATGTTGACACTTGTCACCATTTTATTGGTGCCAATTGTGCACATGGATCCCCAACTTTCAAACTTGGCCCTTGATTAAACCATTCAATCTTAACCCTTCATTTCCCCATTTCTTCTATAAATAGAACCCTTCTCCTCAAGCAAAGGAGAAGCATTTTAGAGTATTGTTGTTATACTGGCATTAGCATAGAGCTTTTTCATAGCATCACTATCTACTCTTGCATAGTATTTTCTTATCATATTCAACCATCTTGAATCTCCATATGGCATCCATGGCTAGTGCTAAAAGCTGAGAGCTACACTCGTTTGGGACTTGGAGAGGAGAGGAACAAGGGAGGAGCAACTATGAGCATCTTGATTAGCTATTTCATTTTATGTTTATATGCTTTCTATTTCATGCTTAATATCTCTCTTGATATGCCTGTTTAGGATAATCTTTTGTTGCTAACACTAACGTTTGTTTCTTGTGCTCTTGTGTGTGTTGCCATCAAACAGATTTTCTAATCCTTTTTGCAGAGCATCAATTAGTGAGTTATCTTTCTCTCTTGGATTACAAGTTATTTAATCTAAAACTAAAATTTTAATTTCACAAGGAAAGTATGGAACTAAATGTTGAAGAAATTTGAGTTTGATGGTTGTAAACCTATTACAAATCCTTTGACCATTGGTTGCAAGATGAGAAAAGATGATGAAACTCTGGAGATTAATTAGAAGTACATATCAATGATTTCTTTATTATTATATTTGGTAGCATCTAGATCAGATAACGTGCAATTTATATGTTTGGCAGCTATGTTTTAGGCAAATCCAAAGGTTACACATGAGCAATTTGTGAAAAGAATTTTTGAATATTTGAAAGGCACTGTAGATTTTACACTCTGGTATAAAAAGGTAGAGATTTCATGTTAAAAGTTTATACTGATGGAAATTGGGTTGGAAATGTTGATGACTAGAAGAATACTAGTGGTGGTGCTTTCTTTTTAGGAGACAAATTGATCTCTTAGTTTAGTATGAAACAAGACTTAGTTTCTTTATGGACTGTTGAAATAAAGTATATATTTGTAGCATCTTGTCATACTCGGGTAATATGGATTAGACAAACCCTTAGAGATATCAAGGTAACATATAATGAAGCAAATCCTACTATGTGTGACAATACAAGTGCAATAAACATTTCAAAAAAATTGGTTATGCATTCAAGAACAAAACACAATTCAATCAGATATCACTACTTAAGGGAGAAGGTTGCTGAGAAGGAAGTTTGATTGCAATATATTTTTACAAAAGAACATGTTGCGGATATTTTTACTAAGGCATTGGAAAAGGATACTTTTGAGTTTCTTTGGGATAATCTTTGAGTTATTGCCCCACCTTCTTCTATCTAGGTGCATTATGTGCATAAAACTTTCCAAGGGGAGCATCCATGCCTATTTCTTTTTTCTGGATTGATTTTGTGGCTATTCTCATGGGGAGTAGTTGAGTATGTATTGATTTTGTGGTGTTTTTATTTTATGGAAAAGGGGGAGATAAATATGGTTAGGAGTATAGAGATAATATATCCATAAATAGGAACATCTATTAGTGTGTCTATGTATACATGTGTACATCATGTAAGGGGTGGACACAACTAGCAATATAGCCTTGGTACATGAATGTAATAATGGAATTTAGATGATAAGATAGAAACTTATTATTAATCTATAGCTTTCACAATCCTCTAGGTCTACCCAATATCTGAAAGTCCTATGATTTTCTAAAATCATCATCATTAAACATTAATAATTTTGAGGATTCCATGATACTTTACATCAATGAAAATTTCTTATTGGTGATATGATCTATTAGTATCCCTGGTGGTTTCTTAATAAATGTTTTTGATTAAGGGTAGATATGTTTTGAGGGGACTACAAACCTCGTACAACAGGTTTTGAGGGGACCCAAAACCCCACAAGTTTTGAAGGGACCTGAAACCCTCAGATTTTACCAGGATATGGAACCCACAGTACAACGCTCCTAAACAAAAAGAGCATCACCATACCAACAGCCACACTAAACACTGGATATAAACTCATCCCTAACACATACAAAAGGGTTTTACAAGGCTCCCTAAACCTACAAATATGTCCATGGGTGTATCCAGGCACCCATCACCTTCAAAAACACCAGATTACAATAATTCAACACATTCTCACAATCTAGACAAATGGGGTTTTGAACTATGGCTACCCTATCCTTCATCATGAGTTTTAAACTGGCTCTCACAACCAACACACAAGGGTTTTCATAGGCTCCCTTAACATGTAACAAAGTATTCAGTGTGCCAACAACACAACTTACCCTTAACCAAAAACCACAACTAGCCAGTCTGGCCCCTTTAAAATTGCTAGCATCCAGCTTGCCTATTGGAAGAACAAAACTCCCACAACTAACACAAATGGAAAAGAGAAAAAGACTAAAAGCACAAGCAGCATACCACAAAACTTTGGGTTTTACCAGGCTCCCACAAACTCAATCAAAAGGGGGATATTGAAAGGCATCCCAAATCTTTAAGATGGGTTTTAAAATGGATCCCATAACCAGCAGGAAGAAACTCGTAACCACCCAGCATCTGATCAGACCCCACCTTTCAGCACAGCACCTCTCCACCTCTATAGGACAAGGACCCACCTTAATAGGGGTTGAAAGGAAAGAGACCAACAGAAAAAAGAGCCAATCTTCTAACCTCAAAAAAAAGTCCAGCAACCAACAAGTAACCTCATAATGCTTAGCTAGATATAAGGGTTTTGAATAGGCTCCCAAAACCTTGAACAAAAGGAGAGGCATGCACCAGAAAGACTCTATTCCAGCAATCTTCACCAAAATATCCACATTTATAGGAGATGAGGGTAAAATACCCAACAACATAAAAAAAAATCAAGAGCACAACCAACCTCGAAAAATAGAGGCTCCAAAACCCCTAGCAGGAGCTATCGCACAAAACTCAGTCCCCAACTCTTCCCTCTATAGAAGAATGGTCCACCTCAATAGGACAAACTGAGATAAATGGAAAAATGTCAGCCTATAAGACACCATAGAATATCTTGAAAAGAATAGATCCAAAAAATCCCTCACAATCTGCAATAGACAACTCTGAATAGCCACACCAAAAAAAAATAGGGACCTCCCACACAGAGGCCCCCCATCGACACCAGAACTTTCCCATAGGGCAGAGTACAACCTATGGGCAAAAGGGAAACCAGGAAAACACAAAAAATACATTCTCCTTAAACTCCACTCGGATCCCAAACAACCCCCTCACTCCAAGGCTCGATATAGAAAGCACATTCTACGGATAGAGAAAGGAAAGCAATCACCGCATCCACCACAACTAGAGCCAAGCAACTGCAGGACCAATGTACATGAGAGGAAGCACTGACAAAAAGAGAGGCCAACAGGCTTGGACAAAAATCCCCATCGCAACACACAACCCCAACCTCACTCGAAAAGACCCCCATAGAGAACACCCTCAGCTTAACATATCCATCATCGATCATAAGAAGACCAACGGGCAAAGAAGAATTAAAGCCAGCTAAAAAAAAAAGCCCTTCTGCCAAACGAGCAACGGTCGAGCACAAACAAACCACGGGGCAAAAATAAAATGCCCTTAACAACCCCACACGAAGCATCAGACCCGACCCCAACCTTCTTAAGATCACTACAAGAAGCCAAAAGGGAGGAGGGGCACCACACAAGCAGCGTCTTGAGCAGTTTCTGAGCACAACCATCCTCCCAATGTTTACACTAGTCACACCTCCCCTTCTACGCCATGGCTTCCTAAAACACTAGTCGCACTTCCACTTCTGCTCCTTATCCCGCCCATGCTTTTTTGAATATTGCAATTTGTTGTGATTGTATAGTTTATACATCACCATGTTATTGGATATCCATAGGTTGCTTAATAAATATTAACTTATATCAAACGAGTAATTAATGGTCCTAAAGTTAATTTTAAGTTATTTTAAAAGATAATTAAATGATTAAAATAACGGAATTAGGAAAACATAGAAGAGAAGAAATTTGTAATAGAGTTCACCAAAATGCTACGTCTTCGGGTCCATCTCCAATGAGTGACCGGTCCTTAATTAATCCACAAATTCTCCTTGTTCTCTAATGAGATGTACAAAATTTCCCCTTCTTCAAGTAAAAATAAACTTGAGTTAAAGCCTTTCTCAACTATTTGCATATAGTTGAATTCAAATAATTATCTAATTCGCAATTTCCTCACCCATTCCTCACAAGCCAAAATCTCCCCCCTTAAATACTATTTTGATATTCTAATTAGAGGTTTATTATAATATTTTATATCCCATAAAAATAAGCCCAAAATCCTATGATATCCCATCGGCTTAATAATATATTTCAAAATCCTTATAAAAATGGGCTTTTATAGATTCTGGAATTAACAAAAATTGTGTTAGTTGATGACCGTATGATATAGTGGTCTGGAGGAATTTTAGCTATATGAGTGGTCAGTGTTCAAACCCACCAGACCACCTTGTTAGGTGGTTGGGGTTTAGACCCACTAGACTAGACTTGACTAAACATATTTGGTAAAATATGTTGTCTAGGATGAAAGAACAACAAACACAATAAACACTTAACCTAACTTTTGGAAAAAATGGAAGATGACAAAGAGGCTCCTCGAAGCCCAAATTTACACTAGTTATAACACAAGAAAAGACACACTAATTACATTGTAACACTCTAGAATCAGTATCATAGACTATAATAGAATCAAGTCCACATCTTGGTATCTCTACATAACAAGGACATGTAGGGAACTCCTGGACTTGAATCATGACCCAATCACCTCTCCACAAAAGTTGCAATTAGCTAATAAGTTGAGGATTTATGTTTCGACCAAATGAAGTACCTATGGTGAGTAACTTTAGGGTGTGATGATGTACCCTTGCACTAAAAACACCACAATCACTTAATTAATAAGGTTTCTAGTTGCAATTCAGGGATGCCTAAGTACATGCTACAATAGTGAGGCACTCAAGTCTCTAATCGACCTGGCACAGCCCATATGTCCACATCCCAATTGACATCACACGAAACTATTATAAACACTTAATCTTTGGCTCTTTACTTTACCTTATTGATATAGCAACCCAAAGAAAAATACCAGAGGTCAACCCTAGGGGGATGAAAACCCTAGGAAGGCCTTCTACTAAATGATAAAAGAGGGGACATTATTGCACATTTCTACTACACCCAAGTTCCATGAGGGAAAGGGGAGAGGATATGTGTGTGAAACGGTTATGGTTCACCTGATAGAAATATGCAAGGACACCGAATATGGAGGGAACTCATTCTTTAGCATAAGGAATTTGAAGTGTTCTCTATGCTAGGAAATCACAAGAACACTTTATACTAGCTCTCAATCAAACATTAGTACTATTATAGTTTTTCTCCCTCTATACTATGCAATCAAATGTTAAAACTTTTATATTCTGGTGGAAGTTCATTTTGGTGGATATATGATGGTTGGACATATCAACCATGTTGAAGATAATTATTCCTCGAAGTATAAGGATCATTAGGTCTCACAGTGAGATACATGACCTAAGCACACCGACATGTTTATAGGGTGAGTTCTATTTATTTTAGGATGTGATCAAATAGATTATTCATCTTTCAAAGATAGCTCCCTTCTTCTCTTATAATTCAGATTTCCTAATGTTTGATTGTTTCATATATTGAGTGTTTGATCATATTTTCTCATCGCTATAGAATCTTTTTGACCATTACGAGTGCCTAGGCATTGCATGGACTACAACTCTGAATTTTTGAGTCTGATGCTACCTTTTCAACTAAGCATTCCATTATTGTTGTCAATGTATTTCATTTCATTATAATTCAATCTATTGTAGTGGTTAAGTTATTAAACTAGCCATTTACATTTTTTAGAAGAATTGAATGAGATGTTACAAGAAGATCTAATTACTTCTACACCTAAATATAATAGATGCATTAAATGTTTTTGTAAACATTACTTTGATATTACTCTCCGCTCGAAAGTACAATATAATAAATTTGAGGTGAATAATAAAATTAAATATAATCGTAATATTATAAATAGATGCAATCGTTGATAGACAAAATCAACATTAATTGGACAAGATTTGATGATTTCCAAGAAATACAATACAACCACGAACACATCACATCACCTCATATATCAATCCTTGAAAAAGATAAATACCATGACCTGCCAATTGCTTTTATTGATCATTTACTAAATTCAACTCATTTATACTAGTTCGAATCTAACTTACTAAGAAGTTTGCCTTGATAAATCTCAAGCAGTCAAACGATATTCACCTCAACAGACAAAAGAATGCATAAATTTCTGCAATATTCAACAGTCATGGCTCTGCTATATTTAGCTAGCGACTAATATATACTACGTGTTTAGCCCTCTCCACTGATAAGCAGTGAAGATAGAGATCTGCAGTAGTTTTTCATTTTTACTGGAAATATGATATGGTGGTCAGGCACAGTTCTTTGCACAGACGCCTCCACCATCAGCGCAGCGTGCAATTTGCCAAGGGCAGCAAAAGTGGGCAGGAGGACATTCATCGTGGCTAAAACACTCGTTGTCAGTGTCGCACTGCGCTGAAACCATTCTCAACCCTTCAAATATCACCACCAACATTAATAGTATTAAAAACTTCTTCTCAAACTGCATGACTCCTAATTTCATTGCACCCATTCTTGTTTGGCGAGTGATTGAATAACAGTGTATGCTGTGCTTAAATAAGTGATTTGGACGTTCTGTTCAAGGAAAGGTAGGACAAATATATGAAATAATAATCTCCTCCTCGTGCAGTGTTTGGTTTTTTTGGTTGTTTGATTGTTTGGGCCGACTGTTTATGCTGGGAAGAATCCAGGGCTTTTATTTGAGGTGTTTGGAAGAGGAATCTGAAACGGCAGTAGAAATTTAATGGAATTTGATAATATGTAAGATATGTATTATGTTATGTATATGTTATATGCAGTGGGAAACGTTTTCTTATTTATAAAACTTTGGGAAACCCCTCAAATGAGACTCACATTATATTTTTATAACGATTTTAACATGTTAGATCTAATTGCAAGGTTTAATTTGATAAATGCAGCTCACATACGTGGATGCCAGCTTATAATCTAAAGTGCAAATCTAGAAAGCTAAGTTTAAAAATGAAAGAGAAAACAGAGCTGGAAAAAAGAAGACTGCAATAGAAAAATATAATGATATTGAAAAACTAGAATTCATTAACTTGTAAAATAATTACAGTAAGCTGTCTTTTATAGACAACAAGACTTCTCCATTCCAATGAATATGAGTAGAAAGAATAAAACAAAAAAACAATAAAATTGTTTTATCTAAAACAAGGTTTTAGGTAGAAGTTGAGAGATCGCAAATGATGTTTTATTAAAACATAAAGCTGAAAGCTAAAAAACAGAAAGCGTGATTTGCTAAACTCCAACACATCATTCCAATCGCATAGCTTTGATCTTATCTTCAATCTCCCCCTGAATGATCAATAAAGGTGAGTCCCACTGATTTCTGAAGGCAATAAAACTTGTGGTTGGAAGAGCTTTGGTGAAAATATCAGCAACTTGTTCAGATGAAGGACACAACTGCAACTCCACTTGTCCATCTTGAACCCAGTCATGAATGTAATGATGTTGATTCTCTATGTGCTTCATTCTGGCATGAAACATGGGATTATTTGTCATGAAAATAGTTCTATTGTTATCACAATAGATGGTGGCTGGATGCTCCGGAGCCAAATATAAATCTATCAATATCCGTCTAATCCAAATTGCTTGACAACTTGCTGATGAAGTTGCCATGTATTTCTGCTTCTGTTGAAGAAAAAGCCACTATTACCTATTTTGTACTATTCCAAGATACAACTCTAGAGCCAAATGAAAAAAACATAACTTGATGTAGATTTCCTATCATCCACTGAACTAGCCCAATCTGAATCTGTGTAACCAACTAGCTCAAACTATACTATGAGAGAATACTCAATGCCAAAATTTTGTGTACCACTCACATACATCATAATTCTTTTAAAAGTCTACCAATGTGACTCATGTGGATCCTACATGAACCGAGAGATGAGGCTCGGAACATACATAATATCAAGCCTACTGGTTGTGAGGTATATGAGGCCACCAACCAAACTCCTATACCAAGTAGCATCAACCTTGGGACTAGCATCTTCCTTGGTTAATTTTTCACCAAGTGCTTTGCATGCCATCATTCGAAACTTCTTCAATAAATCAACTACATACTTAGTTTGGGAAATAAATATACCTTCTCACATTTGTGTACTTCCACACCAAGAAAATAGTGCATGAGTCCTAGATCCGACATTTCGAATTCTTGTTTCATTTTATCGGAGAATAGTGCATAACATATGTATTATGTTATCGGAGAATGGTGGGAAACGTTTTTCTTATGTATAAAACTTTGGGAAACGTTTTATAACTATATGTTAACATATACATGTGTATAATTATAACTATGTCTATAGCAGGGTGACGGAAACGTATATTTTGACCTGAACATATGGAACCATTGCACTCTCTACTTGTGTGAAAAACTATTATCGAGTATCCTATTATTCTTATTCTCGTGGAGAGTTAATTGAGTTACCTGATTTGATGAACTGGTCAGGATTTGAACATGTGTTGTAGGATTTTGAAATTGAAATTCATTTTGATTTTGATTTAAATTTGAATTTTGATTTTTGAATAATGAAATTCAAATGCACATTCCGCTGAAATTTGATGAAATTCAAATTTGAGAAATTGGAATTAGATGAAATTCAAATTTAGGGGGGATTTGGAGGAATTAAAGTTAATTAATTGAATAATTTAAGTGAAATTATTTAATCATTAGAAATGCAATTAATTAAATAATAAAGTTTATTTAAGTAAGGAATAAATCATAATTAATATTTAATTAATATTTGAAGAAAGGTTTAAATGACTAATTGATTAAGAAATAGAAATTGGATAATTAGTATTTGTAGAAGGTGTTGATTAAGTCAGTTGAGAAGAAATATGATTATATTAATTAAAGAATTAAAGAATTACTTAATTAATTAGATGAATAATTAGTGTGCGATTAGTGAGACATTTTTAGGTCTCTACATTTATTATGAATAATTATTGATTGATAGTTAATTTTTTTCATAAAATGTCAAATGAAAGACCTTGAAATGGCCATACCGTCATAAAATTTTCTTATGATAACCTTCAAATGTTGATGAATTTGGTAACCTTGCATACCAAGAGTGCCCTCCCTTCAAGGAAGTAGAAATTGAAGAAAAATAATTTGAACCTTCTCAAGATTTGTATCCAGTTCCTGAAAAATTTCTTAAAGGTTCAAATATTGATGAACCTAATCTACATCTAGAGGTTTCTCTCCTTGGGGATGAAGAAATCATGGAAGGTGAATTTGGACTTATCAAGGATGTGAATCCAGTCCTTGAAAAAATTGTAGAACTTTTACATATAGATGAAGTTGATAATTGTGTGCATCTAGAGGGTTTTCCCAGCAAAGAAAAAGAAACTAAGCAAGGAGAAAATATTTTTTTAGAAAACCTTCAAAAGTTGATGAATTTGGTAACCTTGCATACCAAGAGTGCCCTCCCTTCAAGGAAGTAGAAATTGAAGAAAAATAATTTGAACCTTCTCAAGATTTGTATCCAGTTCCTAAAAAATTTAAGAACTTCAAATTCTGATGAACTTGATGATCCTGTACATCTGGATGACCTGGCCTTCAGGGATGAAGAAATTGAGGAACAAGAATTTGTTCCGCACCCGCATTTTGATGGAGGCTTTCCTTTACAGATAAATATGAATGTTGTTATGGATGAAGTGAATGTTGAGATACTATAATTCGAATGGATTTTGTTTAGATGGCCCATCGGTAGTAAATATGAATAGCTTCTAAATTACATGGATATCCACTAACATGGTGATATATTAACTATGCAATCACAACAAATTACAATATTTAAAAAAGCATGGACAGGATAAGGAGCGGAAGTGGATGCGCTACTAGTGTTTCAAAAAGCCATGGCGTAGAAGGGGGAGTCTTAGAAGATGGGGATGGTAAAGATGATGACAAATTTAAATGTTGGGAGGACAATTATGCTCGGAAACTACTAGAGACGCTGCGTGCGTGCTGTCACACCTCCTTTTTGGCTACTTGGAGTGATCTCAAGTAGGTCGGGGTCGGGTCTGATGCTTCGTGTGGGGTTGTTAAGGGCACTTAACTTTTGCCCCATGGTTTGTTCGTGCTCGGTCGTTGCCCGTTTGGAGGATCGGTTTGCTCTTTGGAAGAAGGGCTTGTTGTTTTAGTTGTCTTTAACTCTGCTTTTCCCATTGATCTTCTGATGATCGATGCTAGATCTGTTGAGTTGAGGGTGTTCTTTATGGAAGTCTTTTCGGGTGAGGTTGGGGCTCTACATGGCGATGGGGATTTTTGTCCTATCCTCTCGACCTCTCTTTTCGTCAATGCTTCCTCTTGTGGACATTGGTCCTGTGGCTCCTTGGCTCTAGTTGTGGTGGATGCAATGATTGTTTTCCTTTCTCTATCCGTAGAATGTTCTTTCTCAGTCGAGCCTTGGAATGAGGGGGTTATTTGGGATCCAGGTGGAGTTTCAGGAGAATGGTTTTTTTGTGTTTACCTGGTTTCCCTTTTCCCCATAGGTTGTATTCTGCCCCATGGGAAATTTCTGTTGTGGGTGGGTGTGGGAGATCCCTTTTCTTTTTTGGTGTGGCTATTTAGAATTGTCTCTTGCCGATTGTGAAGGAGTTTTTGGATCTAGTATTTTCAAGAGATTGTCTGGTGTTTTACAGGCTGTTTTTTTTTTCATTTATCTCAGTTTGTCCTCTTGAGGTAGATCATTCTTCTATAGAGGGGAAGAGTTGTGGGATAAGTTTTGTGGGATGGCTCCTCTTGGGCGTTTTGGAACTGTTGTTTTTTGAGGCTGGTTGTGCTCTTTCTTTTGTTTCTTTGCTATTGGGGTTTTTACCCTCATCTCCTATAAAGGTAGATATTTTTGTGTAGCTTGCTGGAATAGTCTTTCTGGTATAGGCCTCTCCTTTTGTTCAAGGTTTTGGGATCCTATTAAAAACCCTTCTATCCAGCTAAGAATTATGAGGTTACTTGTTGGTTGCTGGACTTTGTTTTGAGGTTAGAAGCTTGGCTCTTTCCTTTTAGCCCCTATTGATGTGGGTCCTTGTCCTATAGAGGTGGAGAGGTGTTGTGTTGAAAGTTGGGCTCTAATCAGATGTTGGGTGGTTACAAGTTTCTTCTTGCTAGTTATGGGATCCATTTTAAAACCCATCTTGAAGATTTGGGATGCCTTTCAATATCCCCCTTTTGACTTAGTTTGTGGGAGCCTGGTAAAACCCATAGTTTGGTTGTTTGTTTCTTATGCTTGTAGTATTTTTCTCTTTTCCATTTGTGCTGGTTCTAGGAGTTTTGTTCTTCCCATAGGCAAGCTGGATACTAGCAATTTTAAAGGGCCCAGTCTGGCCAGTTGTGGTTTGGTTAAGGGTTAGTTGTGATGTTGGTAGGGTGAATACTTTGTTACAGGTTAAGGGAGCCTGGGAAAACCCTTGTGTGTTACTTGTGAGAGGTAGTTTAAAACTCATGATGAAGGATAGGGGAGCCCTTCAAGACCCCATTTATCAAGACTGTGAGAATATATTGAATTATTGTAATCTGGTGTTGTTGAAGGTGATGGGTATCTAGTGTTGTTGAAGGTGATGGGTACCTGGATACACCAATGGACACATTTTTAGGTTTAGGGAGCCTTGTAAAACTCTTGTGTATGTGTTAGGGATGATTTTATGTCCAGTTTTTGGTGTGGCTATTGGTATGTTGATGCCCTTTTCTTTTAGTAGTGTTGTACTATGGGTTCCAAATCCTGGTAAAATTTGAGGGTTTCGGGTCCCTTCAAAACCTGTGGGGTTTCAGGTCCCCTCAAAACATGTTTACCCTTAATCAAAAACATTTATTAAGAAAGCATCATCAATCCAAATAGATCATATCACCAATAGGATATTTTCATTGATGTAAAGTACTATGGAAGCCTCAAAATTATTAATGTGTAATGATGATGTTAGAAAATTATAGGACCATCAAATATTGGGTAGACCTAGAGGATTGTGCAAGCTATAGATTAATAATAAGTTTCTAGCTTATGATCTAAATTCCATTATGGCATTCATGTACCAAGGCTATATTGCTAGTTATGTCCACCCCTTACATGATGTCCATATATATACATAGACACACTAATAGATGTTGTTATCTATGGATAGATTGTCTCTATACTCCTAACCATCTTTAGAATCATGATGTCATTAAATATTTGGATTATTATATCTTAGAGTATGATGCATGAATAAAGGCCCCACATGTTTAAATGGTTAATTTTAACTTTGTTAGGATACAATTACAATGATTACTTATCTCACTTAGATGGAATTAGATGTGAATGGTCAATTGAACAATCATTCTACTTATTTTGGATTCATTTTCTTTTCAATAAAAGAGATAGTATCTTAAAGCACTTAAAGGTCCTAATAACGATGCATAATATAAAAATAATAATTTTATTGCTTAGAGAGATGATCTTGGTATATAAGTTGAGTACTACATTTTCTAGATTGAAGATATTAATATGAAATTCTATCCCAAACTAAAATTAAATGAAGAACTTGATTATAAAGAATAATAACACTTAGAGCCTTTACAAACCCATTAAAAACTTATTCGTAAGGGCTAAAGCTTAAATTATATCCAAAGTTAGATATATTGCTCCTAAAATAATGCCCAAAACTAACTATATCTTTTAATCAACTCTTGGTTGTAAAAGAACATTATCCAAGCTTCTAGTCTTCTGCATCTATCAAAGTCCTTCCATCCTTATTAATGACCCTTTCAATGATTTAATGATGTAGAGTTTTTTATTAAGATAAAATGGGTTTTACAGGGACCCGAAACCCAAATCCAAAATAAAATAACTAAACAATAGCGAAATAGTCTAAAGCGAGTGGCCCAACAAAGTCAAAAACAAGGGAAACACCCCATAGAGCTCACCTAAGAAATAACAGTAAAACCTAGACAATCCTACCAAAAACTAACCAAGAGCTTCCATAAGCTCAAAATTTTTCTCAATGATGTTTTTTTGTTAATTTCTTCAAGCTCCTCCAAGATGTTCCATGTGTCCCTGTGGATTCTTATCCAGGTTCTTCTTTTTAGATTTAATGATGTACAGTTAATATTTTATTTTGTTATAAATTCTTTATATGATTACATTTTCAAAATAGTCATTTATATTTTGTATTAAAATTGAATGAGATGTGACAAAAGGATTTAGTTACTTCCACCCAAAAACGTAACAGATCGATGAAATGTGTTTGTAACATTGCCTTAATATTACTACTTGCTCAAAAGCATTTGAGGTGAATAATAAAATTAATTATAATCTTAAAATGATAAGTAGACGCAATTGTTGATAGACAAAATCACAATAACGATTCTTCTTGATTCTTCATTTGTGTAGTTCACTCACACATTAATTTGATTATTTCAAACAAATACAATACAATGACGAACACATCACGTCCAACTCATTTATACTAGTTCGAATCTAACTAAGAAGTTTGCATTAATAAATCCCAAGCATTCGAACGATATTCAGCTCAACCAACAAATGAATACATAAACTTCTGCAATATTCAAGAGTCTTGGATCCCGAGACTATTTCATGGCACAGTTTTTTGCACAGACGCCTGCACCATTAGGGCAGCGTGCAATCTCCCAAGGGCAGCAAAAGTCGCCAGGAGGACAGTCATCCTGGCTATAACACTCGCTGTTAGGGTCGCACTGCGCTGAAACCATTCTCACCCCTTCAAATATCACAAGCAACATTAAGAGTATTAAAAACTTTTTCGCAAACTGCATGACTACTAATTTCTTTGCGACCATTTTTGTTTGGCGAGTGATTGAATGTTCTGACATTTTTGTTCGTATGCTGTACTTAAATAAGTGTTTTGGGACATTGGGACGATGAGTTCAAGAAAGGTTAGGACAAATATATGGAATAAAAATCTCCTCCTTTTCAGTGTTCTGAAGAGGAATCTGAAACGGCAATGTAAATTAAAGGAGATGGAAATAGAATAAGTAACGAAGCTTATTTGATAATATAGAAGATATATATTATGTTATCGGAGAATAGTGCTAAACTCTTCAAATGACACTCACGATTCTTGCTATTAACGGCGACATTAAGTTTTTATAACGGTTTTGACTTATTAGATCGAATCGCAAGGATTAATTTGGTAAGTGCACCTCGCAGAATTAGCTGCCACCTTATAATCTAAAAGTCTAAATAGAATCAAATATCTTATCACTATGTAGGGACATTATAACATCCAACTCTCAAGTACTCATCTACACAACAAACCACAAGGAGAATAAAAAGAAGTTTGAGTTGATCTTTGACAAATTTATAATTGAAAAGAGATAGTCTTGGGATTCTGTAGGAGCTTGCAATAAATGATCAGGCCCTTCCTTAGGTCTCGTGACCATTATAAGAAATCGAGATGCACAAAATAATCCTATCTTAAGTGTTTCTAGGAATAGAAAGAGTAGTGACAATACAAGGTAGAGTATAAAATGAAAGTGATTCAACAAGGAGATGAGATATCAAGTTGCCATATGCACTACAAAAGAATGCTATAATAACAATAATAAAAGAGAGAAGTTAAGATCAATTAAAACTAAAATGATGTCACCTCTAGAAGCTTGATGAATCCAAAGGCCACAAGGATGCTATTAAATGCCACAAGATCTCCAAGAGGATTGTTGTATTAGCGATTAACAAATCACATGGAGAAATCAATGTTCAACAATGTTGGTATTAAAGACTATTATAGATAGCTTGAGAGTATGAGATATTGTAAGATTGAATGAGAGAGAGATTTTGGATGTGTAATTGGAAGTTATGTTTCAAAATGAGTAAAAGAAGGGTAATGGTTGGAGTTTGATAGCCATATAGATTATAGTTATCACCAACCTAGGTAACTAGTAGGTGGGAAAATGCTTGAAAATAGGTATTTAAATGTTACATTATGCTAGCCTCTAAATAGTTTAATAATAACAAATAACCAAACATGGGAAAGGAACAAGGTTAATATGACCATGAGATTAGTTTAATCATGTCTAAAACACTTAATAATCATGTCTAAAATGCTTAATAAGTCATACATGTAATTCCAATTGAATTGTGCTCTAGTGTAAAACTAGAAAAGTTACTTAGAGTCTCTCAATGTATACAAAAAGGGATAGTGAATATTTTCACCTCCCAAATAGACTAATCTAGAATGAATTGAAAAGTCCTTGTAAAGAACGCACCAAGACAAGTCAAAAAAAATTGTTCAATAATAGCTAACTATACACTCTAGAATTTATATTTCATGAGCTAGCCAACGATTGTAATGCACATATGTCATTGAGATTTTGTACCATAACATATGTAGTTAAATTAAAGCATATTCTTTTCAAGGTTTATAATAATAAAATAGGTTATCATTATATACCATTTCAAATCTTTTCACTTGAATTTCTTACAACAAATTTTGTGATAATTTTGTTATAATAAAATCAAGATCAGTATAGAAGGATTAAAAGTACTAATTTGAGATTCTATATTTTAAATATGACCACGATCCAATACAAAAAATAATATGACCATCCAAAATAAAACATCGAATAGTCTTACTAACTCTATGAATGTTTTTGGGGCATTGTAAATTCAAATAACCATAGATAAGGTAACCAAGTATCACCTTATCCACACACAAAAATGAACATTATTGAAAAAGCATTTTTTTATAATTGATAAAATAGAAGTTGGAATAGAATTAATATCTATTAAGAGAACAATTTGACTGGGTAAGCCTCAAAACAAAAACAAAAACAAAAACATTTCTAAGCTTAATAGGTAAGAATAGAGAATTGAAAGTTAAATCCTTCTCCAGTGAAGTACTACAAAAGACAACATTGGAGACCTTACCTATGATTACAAATTCTTTGTGAAATCTGGCTTCTCATATAAAAGATGCGAAACCAAAATTATGCTCCTTCCTAACCTCATTTTGGCACTAAAATTCAAATCCTGCCGTCTTGGAGTGTTAAATTCTATAGAAATTTCTTTTAAGGAGCACAAAGAACATGCATTATATTGAATTTCCTTATGATTTAAGTCTTTGTTGTGAAACGATAGCAGCCAACATCTTCACTCCAAATTTAAACATATTCAAAGTTGTATATAAGATTATATTCAATTTCTTTATAATTTAAGCCTATGCTTGAAAATGACAATGGCTAACATCTGTTGGAATATGGTAATTTCTCCCATATGCAAGAAAGATCTACCACCATGCAACCACTGCCACCGTGAGCTCAGAAGCATAAGTTATATTATCAAAAGTTGAAGAGATTGTTAGCAAACGATTCAAGAAATCAAGGGAAGCAAGGGAAGCATTGTAATGTTGTCACCCTGATGCAAAGAGGGAAAGAGGTCTGAAGGCCACCAGTTAAAAGTTGAAAGTTAAGAGAGAAGATAGCCAAAGGATAGTAGGCAGATTGAGAACCTGAAGGTGAAGGATTATCGTTTGAAGACAATGATTTGTGGTAGTCAAGGAAGAGATTACATGGAATTTTATCATGGTTAGGAAATAGGCCAGCATAGCCAACTAAAGCTAAGATCTTGAAGCAACAGCAGTGTGACTCAGTGTGAAGTGTTAATGCACCAGCAGTGTGATTCAGTGTGAAGTGTTAATGGTAGAAATTAAAGGGGAGTGTTGGAGGAAAGTAATTTCTCCCTCATGCAATACCATGCAACCACCGTATGCATGCAGTTAGCCACCGTTAAACTGGGAGTGTTGTAGTAATTTTTCCATCATGAGCATGTAGTTACCAACAGTTCCATCAAATTGGAAATCATGCAAACCAATTATCTCCATCGGTCATGTAGACTTTTAGTTATTTCAATTAGTTATTAAAAAAAGTCTAAATGTTATAACTCTTTAAAGAAATTTCTTCATGCTTTTGAAGTCCTCTATAAAAGAGGCATATGTAATCTGATTTCATGAGCGGTGGAAGTAAAGAAGTCTCGGCTGCATGCGTGGAAATAAAGAAGTCTCGGCTGCATGAAAGGGAAAAATGTGCATGAGGAGTTTAACGGTGGCCGACTGAGGGCTCACGATGGATCTGAAGGTTGAGTATAGCAAACTGTAGTAAACGGTGGCAGGAGAAATTATTCCTTCCAACAACATCTTCATACCAAATTTTAACATATTCAAAGTTGTATATAAGATGGAACATTTACTAGATGAGGAACATATAATAGATGACCATAGAGATTAGAAGGCAGACTTGTTATTAAAAATGCCGAAATACAAATGACTGCTCTTACATCACGAAGCACATGGATCGAGACGATGGACCAGTCAAGACTTGCACCTAGGCCCTTTTAGGTGTATTTATAGGTGCTCCACCATTCGAGCTACTGACCAGATACAGTTTAAGGATTTTTGGAGTGTGGAGTACCCTTCCAATATTAACTTCAAAATGCAAATGATTTATAAATCAGTTCATCCAGTCTAGCTTTGATGCCATGTTGAAAAGAACATACCAATAAGGATTCAGTCTATCTTTGATACCATGTTCTAACATAACCCTCTTTTTAATTAATTAAATAATTAATTAAATTAATATTTGTTTTAGATCATCATAATCTTCTTTTTTTATTCATTAAATTAATTATTCAATTTATTTGATTTAAATCATTAAACCATGTTCTAACAATTAATTAAATAAATAAAGCATATTGTTTAATTAATACCCTCTCTCACATTTAAATAAATCAGCATTTATTTAAATCCCTAAAAGTCCATCCCTCACATTTAAATAAATAAATATTTATTTAAAATCCTAAAACCCTCACCCATTTGCACTTTCTAGAAAATGCAAGTTGCATACTAACCCTTCTCCTAATCATGTCTAAACCTTTGATTATTAACCTAATCCCCATCTAAGTGTTTGCACATTCCTAAACTAAGGGATTAGTGAATAGTCACTTAAAACATTTAAGGCTCTTACAAAGTATTAAATGCCTTTTCCCTTCCACAAGTACTTAACCCACATGGGTTTTGGACCAAACTAACCCACCTTTGACCCTTGGTTCGAGACTTGTCCATTAACCCAACCATCCATGGTAACCCCCAAGTCTCTTCTAGCATTATATGACAATAGTGGGAAACGTTTTTCTTATTTATAAAACTTTGGGAAACCCGTCAAATGAGATTCACGATTCTTGGACAATATTAAGTTTTTATAATAATTTTGACTTCTTAGAATTAATCGCAAGGTTTAGTTTTATAAAAGCAACTCACATACTGTGATGCCACCTTATAATTTAAATTACAAAGCTAGAAAGCTAAATTTAAAATTGTAGACATAAGTAAATATGGAAGCTATCAAAGATACTATCACCATGCATGGAAATTATATCATATGTGTCTCAAGTTATTGTCTACAAAGGTGGAAAAATCAAAAGTTTCCACAATACCTTGAAGAATATTGTTGTATTAGTGATTAACTAATCACATGGAGAAATCAATGCTCAACAATGTTGGTATTAAAGAGTATTATAGATGGCTTGGGAGTATAAAAGATTGTGAGATTGAATGAGAGAGATTTTAGATGTGTAATTGAAATTATGGTTCAAAATGAGTAAAAGAAGGCTAATGGTTGGAGTTTTGAGAGTCATATAGGCTATATTTACCACCAACCTAAGTAACTACTAGGTGGTAAAATGCTCGAAAATAGTGATGTACATAACATTATGCTAGTGTCTAAATAGTTTAATCATAGGAGATGTCCAAACATAGGAAGGGTACAAGGTTAACATTACCATGCCATTAGTATTGATAGAATTGAAAATAAAGAGAAAGGCCTTGGCACTATGTGGAGAAATGATAATAAAAAGCATAAAATTAACCTAAAATAGACTAGGAGAGATAAATATCAAAGTGAATCCAAAACTTTATATTAAATTTGAATTATACACTTTTTCATTACACTAAGAACCTTGAGAATTTAGAGAATCGTGCCCATGAGCATGTGGCTACAACCATGTTGATATCCTTGAAGAGAAAACTAGCCCATTTTGGAGAAACAGGTTGACACAATTTCAACGAGCATATAAGGTATATCCCCTAGTGGTTAACAATTACTTATATAGGTGAGCAATTTTGTTGTGTTACGCTTTCTTTTGCATGATAATGTTATATTTAAGAATGGATTTAGTATACAAAGAGAAATATATATAAGTTACAAATTCTCCTAAATTGGTGTTATTATTGACTATTTTGGTCATTTTATTGTTTGGCCAATTTCTTAAATGTTGGGAAGAATATAGGGAATAATAATCTCCTCCTCCTGCAGTGTTTGATTGTTTGGGCTAGTGAAGAATTTAAGGCTTTTATTTGACATGTTTGGAAGAGGAATCTCAAACGACAATGGGAATTAATGGGGATTGAAATAGAATCATTGAGAAGCGAGGGGGTGTGAATGAGTGACGTTCTAAAATTCAAAAATCAAAGCGTGCAAATATCAATAGATCAAAAACCATACACACACAACGATAAATATCATAACACAAGAATTTACGAGAAAAATCCAATGTGGGAAAAACCTCGGTGAGAAGAGTTGTTGGAGTCTACTGGTCCAATGCATCCTCGCAAATAAAATCACTGGTAAAATCTAATTTAAGGGCACCAACCCTAGAGAAGCACCAACTCCTCAATTTAGAGAACCTACTCAAGGAGCGCCTACCCCTACTCTGAGCACCTACTGATAAAATTACAATGACTTAGTGATAAAAATTAATACAATGAGAAACCTTGCTACAAATGAATTTTGTAACCCTCTGTAACTATGATAGACTCAATTCTTTTAGATACAACAATGTGCTTGCAAATATCACTTCCCTCCTTTGATCAAACCTCTGATGTTATATAGCTTTGTTCTTTTGTCTCTAATATCCGTCCTTTCTCTCTCTAAGTTACTTGGTGTGTATCTTTTATTTCAGCTCACCCTGCCTTTACAAACACTCTTCACTCTTTCTCTTTGTTCTACCCCTCAACTCACTTGCCTTAGTACACTCTCTTTTGGACTCTATTTTTTTCTGTTTAACACACTTCTCCTTGAGTTCTTCTCAACTCTCGATCTCAACAGTTCACTTATTTTTACACCCTATCCTACCTGCCTCACAAATCACACTTGGTAGATATCTATGTTCATAGGTTGCTTTCCCTCCAAAAGAATTCAAATATACTCTTCTCAAGCTTCTAGGAAATCTTTTTGTAGATAGATTTGCAGCTAATATTGAATGCATCTTCTTCCATTTTAGATTTACTATTGAATACAGATTACTGTAATTAGTAATCTTCACTTTCTCTTTGACAGAGTGTCATGTCGACTGGAGATATCCTAATATTTTCATGGTTGTGTGATCACATTGACAATAGATCTTTAGATAATTCTTGAGCCACTCACCATCTACAACCTTGTCTTCATTAAATGTAATTGTCTGCATTAGTTTCTCGACCTATTCTGATTGGATATCCAAACTCCCAAAACTGGAGGATTTATATTGACCAACTCTGCAAGCAAAAACTTTTGTCATTCGGATCCACAAACATCTGTCTTGCATCTACCACATCATCAAAAACATCTTATTTTTCAATCTGGTCAACCATGTTCAAATGCCCACAAGGACTATTCAACCATCGACATGAGATGAACTTCTTCATTGTGATCTCTGCATTGCACACTACACTTGCAAGATGGTGGGATCCATCATCTATTATGTAAATTTTATCTTCACAGAAGTTCGCTTCATTAGATTCCATGGTTGCGGGATGGCGAGATTGATTCATTTCATTGTGGTCTTGATCCCCGCAAAGTCTTCCTTATTCATACTTTCTGGTCATAGGATGGTGGGATACTTCGCCTAGACAACAGTTGGTCACACTAAAAAAAGAAGTATTTCGGTGTAGCAGCAAAGAGACTCCCAAAGGGAAAGTCTCACGCCATGGGGGGACAAATCTGCGACTACCACATGGCACCACCAAGCACGAAGGAGGGCCCCATATGATCACAATGAAACATGAAGAGCCCAAATAGTGGTAGACACATTGACACATGAACTGTCGGCCCGAACAAGGCCTTACCAAAGGGAGAGCATGTCGATAAGACCAACAAAGGTGACCACCATGAAGATAAAGTCTCACATAACCACTATGTCACACCAAAAAAGGGCCTTATCGGTATGACATAAAGAAGCAGATAAGAGAGAAATGAGGTCTTGGCGAGCGACCATGTGTCATCAACAAGGAACATGTCAATGAGACAAAAATGAGGTCTCACTGAAATCCAGAGTGTCGGCCAGATAAGAAATATTTCTTGTCGAAAACTGTCAAATAGAGAATTTTGAAACATTTTCAATCTGCAACTCACAAAGATGAAACCCAATGGGCACAACACATTGAGAGACCATTGTAGAACATTATTACAGCCCTCAATCGCATGGATTCAGCACATTTTCACATCATCACTTCATTCATTTTACATCTAATTGACATCAATGACAATCAATTGACAACAATCTCCCAATTTGGCATTCATGTCAACATTTAGACCTCTTGGATCAACTTCTCCCCCTTTGGAAACAATGGAAAAGATTCTATGAATTCATCATGTTGCGACTAAACCTTTTGTCAGGGGGATAACTTTGTTGGAAAATGTTAATGTAGATATTTATCTACACACTCTTTCTTGAAACCTTTTTGATGTAGATATTTATCTTGCCTGGAATATCATGCCCTTGGTGCTTGTTTTAAACCATATAAGGTTTTGCTCAATCGACAAAAAAAAATTTCATCTTCATGTAGCTGAAACATTTCAGGCTAATCTATGTATATCTATTCTTCAAAAATCCCATTCAAAAATGTAGAGTTGACATCCATTTGGTATTATACCTTATATCCATTGTATGTTGAAAATACCAAAAACATTTTGATTGCTTCAAGTCTTGATATCGCTTGCATACAAGGCTTGGTTTGTTTATTATGACCTTACCTTCTTCATTTATTTTGTTTCTATAGACCCATTTAGCCCCAATGACATTTTTGTCAACTGGTCTAGGAACCAATTCCCAAGTCTTGTTCTTCTCAATCTAATGCAACTCTTCCTCCATGGCCTTCACCCACTTCTCACTCTTGCTAGCTTCATCATAATTCCTTGGTCCCATTTCAGTCATCAGGAAGAAATTAACTTCCTCATTGTTCCTTGCATGTAGTCTCCTTGTTTGAAAACATTCATTCTTGTTGCCAATTATATGATCTTTGGGGTTGTTCTTTTCAACATAACTATTGGGATCCTTACTGACAACCTCTTCTTCATTTTCAGATTGATATTCCTCTTCAACATAAGGTTCTTCAATCTTATTTACTATTGAAGACACCAAAAATTGTCCTACCTTAATTAAATAATTATTTTATTTATTTAATTTTTTAATCTTAAGTCTTCTATTAAATTAAATAATTTTTTTATTTAATTAATTCATTTACTCTTTTTCTAGCCTTTCTCTATTTAAATAAATATTTTTAATTATTTAAATTATATTTTCCCTAAATTAAACAAATATTTTATTATTTAATTGGTCTCACTTTATCTATTAATTAAACAAATATTTATTTATTTAATAAATTCATTATCTTTTTCATTCTATGACACATCTCATTTATCTCTTAATTTTCCTCTACCTACCCCCTTCATTATTTTATTATTTTTTCCTAACTACCCTCTTATTATTTTATCATTTTCTATACCTACCCTTTTATCCTAGCTGACTACTTAGATTTTCACCTCTTACTCTTATCCTTCCATTTTCTAAGGTCTTCTTTACATAAAAGGATTCTTTCATCTTCATCAATCCTAATAAGAAAAGTAGCAATCTGGAAATCTAGCATTAGAGTGTACTTTTTGCATTCTAGCATTCTTATTTTGCATTCATCATTTCAAATCTTCATTCACCATATCTTCATGTGCGTGTGCTTCTGAGAATCATTTTTTAACACAAAGTCTTGGCTGATAGATGATGAGACCATAACTTATCTCATATTTAACTCATTAAAATCATCTATTTCTTCTTAAGTATATTATTTTAAAAGTGGAGTTGAGTAATAACTGGAAGTTCTTTAGCTTGTTTAAGGTAGAATATAAAGTAGATATTTGATTTATTTTTTAATAAATAAATGTGATACAAAATGCTTCTAACATGTCTCCATGAGAGTGCAAGATATTACAATGCAAATGAATGAGTTATTAAATAACTCATGATAAGAAGAAGATTTAGAAATACTTGTTGTAGAGAGCTCCAGACATTAACTTCAAACAACTCTAGACATTGTAGAAGGATTTTAAGCTATTAAGATAGAAAATAATACTAAAGAATCCTAACACAGTCCAAAATTCATGAAAAATCATGGAGCATCAGTCATTCCAAAATCAATGGGAAAAGTATTTGTTTAATGCAAGTTATAGTTGCACACTACATTGTATTATCTTTCTTTGACAAGATAACACAAGTTACCAAAGAACTCCAATGTAATTGAATTATTGTATAATATTCTTCAGGATAATCAACAATGATTTAGTCAATTGAATTGGTGATTAATGCATTCATTCACGTTGAGAACTTGAAGACTTCCTAAAAATCAGGCGCCTAGAAATTGTGAAAAATGCAGTCTCAGTAAAATAGCGATATCTCCCTCATTTTTTTAACGGAATTCAAAAATTCAAAATGATCTAGAAACTAGACTTGAAGGTCTAAAAAGTACTTTGTGTATTTGGTGTGATTCACAACAGGGAGAGAGAAGTAACTAACTGAAGATGACTGAGACAAAGATGGAGGGATGAAGGACAACAAGTTCAGTTTTCTCAAAGTTTTGTAAATGACTTTAAAAAAAAAGGATCTTGGATCCAAATTATTAGGAGATTAGTTGGATAGATATGGAATGATAATTCTATAAATCTATTGTAATCATTTGAGTAAATGGGGGGATTAGAAAGGATTGTTTTATCCTGAGGAAATATGATAGACTAGTTTCATTTCTAGTAATGTATTTTCCAGAATTTCCTAGAGTAAATTTGAATTTAAGAAAGTATTTTATTTCTAGAAAGTGTGAATTAGTTTATCTTTTTTATGCAAGTGTGCCTTAGATTATCCTTTCCTTTCATGCAAGTATGCCTTAGATTAGCTTTCATTTCCTATAAAGTTTTTGATAAAGATAAACGGGTTTTACATGGACCCGAAACCAAAAGTTTTACAAAAGTCGGCCATCAGCCAAACAGACAGGAACCAATAGCAAAACAAGGGAGCACCCCAGAACAGTCACGAAAGCATTCATTTCCTACAAAGTTAGAATATATTGTCAAACCAATTTTTTTCATTCTCTTTTGCATACAGCCATGGACACCACCTTGGATTGATAAATTAAATGATGAGGATTGCAACAACCCCATCATTTTTGGCACCGTTGTTGGGGACAATTGTCATTAGAGAATTAGAAAATCAGTTTGGCAACCTTTTAGGTTTAGAAGTTCCTCAAGAAAGTTTTGTCTCTCAAACCCCCCCAAAATACCAAATGAAAACCCCCAAACACTAGATCTAAAGAGAAACGATGCTATTTTTTTAAAATATCCTTAGTTGGAGGACCATCACTCCAAGTCCTAGCAAATTATATTTCTTTAAAGAAATAATTGATGGCTTATTGCTTGCAAGAGGTGGAGAATTTTGTCTTCGATACAGAATCTTGCAAAAGAGAGAATTATTTGGAGACCTTCAAAGTCCAAGAATGGATGCCCAAGTAGATTTTTGAAGACAAAGGAGGACTGCTCAATCAGAGATTTGAAGAACAAGGAGTTGATTCTAGTCATGCATGCACCATATCAAAAGGAAGGTTTACAATATCTCTCCAATCAGACCATGCATTTTCTAGAATCAGAAATCATGGAGAAGGTTTTCACTTCAAAAGAAGGTGAAGCATTGGATTTCAAAAAAATTGTCATCTTCTTTTCATTATCTTCTCTAAAAAAATTGAATGCATGGAAACATATTGTGAGAAAGGGAAGATATTTTTCACTAGATAATGGTTATGTGTAACCTCTCTACATCATTCAGTAGAGTAGGTTAGGGTAGATTTGTTTTTTGTAAATCAATGCTTTGCACATGCTATTTCCTCTTCTAAAATGCTATAAACATACACTTTTGTACAAGTTGCTCCACTCAAAACTTGCTGCAAATATTTTGTCATCATGGATGATTGGTTGTTGTAGTCTTGGGCTCTAGTTATAGCACTAAATCTTCAAAAGAATGGAAGAAAAAATGATGATGAAACAATCTAAGTTGTTAGTTAGAATAAAGGGTCAAGTTACAACTCTTAAAAGTTGAATAAGCTCTTTGCATGCATCATGGAGAAAGTGAACTATAACTCATGCATGATGGTTGCATGAAAAGCTAACGTAAAATCAAATATTTGATTTATTATTTTACTCTTATTAAGCTTAAATTTATTTCATTCTACTCAATCCACTCAAAAAGAAGAATAAAAATTTCCTAAGAGCTTATTCCAATATTTATGGAGCTGTCAAGAGATAAAGTTTTATTTTAAATGCTAATCAGGAGCCATCAGGAGCTACCTGAAGCTACCTAGAACAACTATTATAGAAGTAAATTTATTGAATTTGAAGGTTCATTATGAGTTTCAAATGGACTTGCAACACTTTAGGTGTGGGGGAGATGATGATACCATAACTTATTTATTATTTAACCCATTAAAATTGCCTATTTCTTCTTAAGTATATTGTTGTAAAAGTGGAGTTGAGTAATAATTGGAAGTTCTTTAGCTTGTTTAAGGTAGAATATAAAGTAGATATTTGATTTATTTTTAGTAAATAAATGTGATCCAAAATTATTCTAATATGTCTCCATGAGTATGCAAGATATTATAGTGCAAATGAATGAGTTATTAAATAACTAATGAGAAGAAGAATCTTTAGAAATACTTGTTGCAAAGAGCTCCAAACATTACCTCCAAACAACTCCAAACATTGTAGAAGGCTTTAAAGATATTAAAAGAAGATAGAAAATACTATTAAATACTCTTAACACACTCCAATATTCATGCAGAATCATGGAGCATCAGTCATTCCACAATCAATGGGCAAAGTATATGTTTAATCCAAGTTGTAGTTGCACATTACATTGTATTATCTTTCTTCACCAAAGATAACACAAGTTACCCAAGCACTCCAATGTAATTGCATTATTATAGAATATTATTCATGACGATCAATAATTATTTGGTCAACTAAATTGATGATTAATGTGTTCATTCACGTTGAGAACTTGAAAACTTCCTAAAAATTAGGTGCCCAGAAACTGTGAAAAATGCAGTCTCAGTAAAACAACAATATCTCACTCATTTCTCAGTGAAATTTAAAAATTCAAAATGATTTGGAAACTAGACTTGAAGGGATAAAAATCCTTCTATGTGTTTGGCATGATTTATAATAGGGAGAGATAACTAATTGATTGAAGATGACTGAGACAAAGATGGCAGGATGAAGGACAACAGGTTCACTTTTCTCAATGTTTTGTAAATGACTCAACAAAAATAGGATTTTGTATCCAAATATAGGAGTTGAGAAAATACAACACCACAGGAGCCCAAATAATCTCTGCAAGCTGAAAACCCTGTTACAAGGAGAAGCAATGAAGCAAATCACAGAAAGAAAGAATACACAGGAAAAATATGCTCCAAAAGATGAGAGCTCAATAATCTCCAAAATGTATTGTCAATAATAATCCTTCTTCATACAATGAAAAGAAAGAACTCAACCTTTAATAGGTCAAGAAACCCTAAAAGGGAAAACCTAGGTTTGCAAATAATAATTAATTAAAATAATTAATTATATGCACCTAAAGTTAGCTTAAGTGTAAAAGAGATAAAAGGAACTTAAATAATTAAACAAATAATGTTTAATTAATCAAGTAAATACCCGAATACTCTAACACCCCCCCTTAAGCTAGACTTAGGGAGAAGCTAAAACCTAGAACAGCTACTGAAAGCAATAAAGATGGGTCCCGACAACAAGGCCTGATCAAGTACCCAAATACAATGAAATCTCTATGAACTGGAGAAATAGAGAAAACCACGTGGGAACAAAACTCTACTCCAAAAAGAGATGGAAAAGAATTTCACTGAAGCATGAAGAACCTACAAACTCTGTCGAAGAATAACTACTGATCTGAAGAACCTCCACTGAAATAGAACATGACCAGGTAGAGAAGACTGTAATCTATATGAGTGCCCTCAAATGACACTACTCGAATCAGGAGGCAAACAAGGCAAAAACAACTGAAATCGAAGATACAGATGGCATGAGAAACCAAAGCCTGAAGAGCTGATCAATCGAACCACGAAAGCAGTAGAACCAATAGGATAAACCTCCCCATAATGCGGAAGTGGGAGAGGGACAGGAACACTGAAAATGATAGCCAAAAAAAACTGCATGACGAAGAACCAAGAACATCAAAGGTGCTGAGATACATCATCATGAGGCGAATGTCGTGGAAGGAACACTCACTGGACAAAGGAAGATGGAAACCAACAGGCAAACATCAACCCCCTCATGGCACTTGATCAATAGTGCATGTACAAAAAGACACAAGATATGCAAGATTCCAAGTAAACAATGCATGATGGCACTTTATCTCAATGCGTTTGCATAAATACAAGCTACAATGAGAAGAAGACTGGAAATAGAAACTTGAACCAAAATAGAGATACCCTACTCAGAGAAAAGATCCGAGGACCTGAAACAACCACAATATCCACCAAAGTGCTGAAAAGCAAAAAACTGAATAAAATATGCATGGAGCAGAATCTAGAAATAAAACGTAGATGTCTAGAAAGTACACAGCACACGCTTTCCAAAAATATAAAAAATTTCAAAAAACGGAGGTCGGATGTGCATTCTATGGCTCCCAGAGTGCATAAAATAGACCTCACTTTAACTGGAAAAAAACACAGTCAAACAGAAAAATTGGAAAAAACTACCAACACCATGAGGTCGGCCTCGGAACCAGCTTTCCGACGCCTATCCGTTTTTGAAAAAAAAGACTCTGTATGCCCAAGATAGAGCCAAAAAACCAAACCCCCCCTAAAAAAGGCCAAAAAAGAGGTCATGTGGCTTGTTTGGGCGAAGGAGGCCAGGGAGCGGTGCTCCAGTGGCACTCCGGTGGTGAAAGGGCGGAGCAGGGAGGCTGTGTGCGGTGCTAGGGAGGTGGTCGGGCAGCACAAGGAGGCTACGGGCGGCGCCAAGGGGCCGAGCGAAGCAACGGCTGGGGAGCGAAGCGGCGGCCGAGCATGGACGGCGGGCCGGGGTGCTAAGCAGCGGCCGAGAGTTGCAAGGCCGAGCAGAGGGCTGGGCGGTGCGGGGAGCAGAGGGTCGGGCGGCAGGGGCTGGTCGGCGGGGGCCGCAGGGCCAGCGAGGATGCCGGAGGGGACAGCCGGCAGGGCTGCCAGAGTCTGTAGCCGGTGAGGGCCAAGGGAGGCGCGGGGCCCGAGCCTGTAGGTCTGTGTCCGTGGGCCGTATTGACAGCGGCAGGGGTAGGGGTAGGGGCCCCATGGTACCCTGCGTACCATGGGAACCCCCCCAAAAAAAAATTTGCAAAAAACAAAATATATTTTTTTTGTTAAAAAAAACCTTTTTTTTTTGCTTTTTTCAAGAGATTTTTTAAAAGCAAATTTCGGCCTGCATGCCGTAAAAAGGCAAATTTTTTTATTTTTTTTTTCAAAAAAAATTCCTCGACCTACGTGCATTTCTATGACCATAGGGGTTTTCGGGTCTTCTGAGCATGATGGTGAGGTCTGTTTAGGCCCAAAGTGCTCAGAAAAAAAGGTCAAACCCTAGGTGCATAAAAACTTTCTGAAACCGCAGATCTGCTTCCAAAGCCAAAAATCTCAAAATAAGAACAGGTAGTTGCAGATCTGATGCTCTGATACCATATAGGAGCTGAGAAAATACAACACCACAAGAGCCCAAATAATCTCTGCAAGCTGAAAAACCTATTGCAAGGAGAAGCAATGAAGCAAAACAGAAGGAAAGAATACACAGGAAAAATATGCTCCAAAAGATGAGAGCTCAATAATCTCCAAAATGTATTGTCATTAATAATCCTTCTTCATACAATGAAAAGAAAGAACTCAACCTTTAATAGGTCAAGAAACCCTAAAAGGGAAAACCTAGGTTTGCACATAATAATTAATTAAAATAATTAATTATATGCACGTAAAGTTTGCTTAAGTGTAAAAGAGATAAAGGGAACTTAAATAATTAAACAAATAATGTTTAATTAATCAAGTAAATACCTGAATACTCTAACACCAAATTCTTAGGGGATCGGTTGGGTAGATATGGAATGAGAAATCTATAAATAAATTGTAATCATTTGAGAAAAGGGGGGGATTAGTAAGGATTGTTTTAGCCTGAGGAAATAGGATAGACTAGTTTCATTTCCAGCAATGTATTTTCCAAAATTTCCTAGAGTAAATTTGAATTCAAGCAAGTATTTTATTTCTAGCAAGTGTGAATTAGTTTAGCCTTTTAAATTTATGCAAGGGTTTCTTATATCAGCCTTTCCTTTCACACAAGTGTGCCTTAGATTAGCTTTCATTTCCTGCAAAGTTAGCATAAACTGTCAAAATAGTTTTCTTCATTCTTTTTTGCATACAACCATGGACATCACCCTGGATTGATAAATTAAATGATGAGGATTATAACGTCCCCATAAATAGAAGTGAAATGGAGTAGTTTTAGAGAATCTATGTGTATTTTTAGTTTAGATAAATTGGTTTACATTGTGTGCATTTTGTAGGTACTCTATTGAGAATGTCAGGTTAAATTTGGACCTTAACTCCATAAGATATCACACATTTTCCCCCATTTACATTTGGCATGCTTTGTGGGACAGCCTTGTCCCTTTAGGAATTTGGGTTTTTCTTGGTAGAAGGCATTTGGTTTACATTTTCTGATTGTTGTTATTGTTTCATATCTTTTCATTGGTAGTTATTGTGTCGTTTTGTCTGCATTATCCCATATCGTTTAATCTCTACTTCATTTTAAATTGGTTAGCACATGTTTACTAGTCCCTTCAAATGCTTCATAACCTTGTTTAGGTTCATTCTTTCTAACATTCATGCACCTTTATCATGGTTACACATTGACTAATCTATTAAACAATCACAACTTGTCTATTATACTTTACATAGAGTCTCTTTGAGGCCTTCTGTCAGACAGTTTGTGTACCTTATGTATACTCCCATATTTATCATTTTATTTTCCAAACACTTTGCAATCACTGATTAATATTTTGAATGCATTGCAATATTGATTTCTTGCATTGTAGGTTTGGTGGAATACATTGCAACACATTTTGGCCTTCATTTATTATTAACCAACACATTGCCCTTCATCGATTGTTTGCTCATAAACTACTTGGTTGCTCATTCATGCATTTAAAATTTGCACATTTTGCATGCATATATATGAGTCTTTGCATGGAGGTTTGATCCATTTTAAACAAATCTATTTTGGGCTCATTACATGTCATGAAACCACATTGCATGCATATATATATTAGAGAAAAAAAACTTATTTTAATAGGCTAGACCTAGTGTACACTAAGGTATTCCTTCAACATAGTTCTTATGAAGACTTTGAATTTTATATGGAAGTAATAAATGATGTAAATTCCCATGATAGATCATCTAATGGACTATAAATGTTTTCATTTCTTAGGTGGTAAAGGAAACCTTATTTTGATGTTTTTGAAACCTTATTTTGTTGGAGTGATCTTATTTTATTGATACAAAATATATTATGATCAAAGTGTCCTATAGAAATTATCTTTCTTTGTAGTCATAATGATGAAGCTAACAATTGGTATGTGTCATGGTGTACTGACATTTCTTTTTAGGGTGAACTTAAACAAGCTTTTATAGATAGATAGGTACCAAAAGAAATAAGAGAAAGAGAAAGATACTATGAAGGACGACGCGGATAAGAAGGATAACGATCGTCAGAAGAATAGAGAGAAGGAGAAGAAAATTGAGGAGGACGATGGAAAGCATGAGATGATGAGTACAAAGGAAAGACAAAGGGAAACATTTCATGAATTTGAGCTTCAAGGAAGGAAGATCTAAGTATTTAATTTAATGCATTTATTCAAAAGGAAAATGTTATTATTTCTATAATTCATACATGTAGTTATAAATTAATTTGCTAAAAAAAAGGCCAACCAACTATAAATAAAAGAAATAAAATCAAGGATAGTCAAATAAAGCGTAAAAATAAATCCAAAAGTGAAGCTCTCTGTGGATAAATATGTTTTCTATTCAAATTATAATTCTTCAGATATAGATGGATTGGATCTATTTCTCTTAGATTCTATAATGTAGACTTGTAAACTAATTTAGAGCCTTCAAAATGTATATCAAATTGAAACTTATCAAAGAAATCCATTTTAAATATTAAGTACATTCAAAGACTTTTAAGAATCATTAAAGATTTATTCAAAAGGGATAATGATTGAATCTTTTTCAATATTGGATATCTTATTCTTGACATTATTTTAAAAAATTTATTAGATCCTTTAATCAACTCTTGATTATAAATAATATCACCTAACACTATAATGAATCTCTACACCCATCAACATCCTTGTATCTTTATATAGTTCCTTATATAATGATTTCGTTATTAAGAATTTATGTTTTCTTTTCTAATAATTACTCTACCAATCTCCTATTATTATGTGATTATTTATTGAAAAAGAGAGTGGTGGTTGTTGATCTTGATACAATTTAATGAAATATTCAATGATATTATACCTTTCTTGAGATTGTTAGGGTAATTTTGTATTATTGGTTTTGATACTCCAAATTAAATAATATTGGTTATCTCCAATTGGTATAATGAGTTAGCAAGATTGATATGAATGACATCAAGTGAGTGATATGTCAATATTGTACACGTGATAAGTAGTGTTAGACTTAAAAGTTCCTAGACATGTGTCATTACTTAATTTAGAACCATAAAATATTATCATGGAAACCCTTTCATAAAGAAAAAAAAAATCTTAGTCTCACTAATAAGATATTTTTATTGATGTAAAGAATCATGGAAGTCTCAAAATTATTAATGTGTAATAATGATGTAAAGCAACACTCACTCTCAAAGCCACAAGGCATTGAAACCTTTCTCACCCATTCAATTATCACCACAAACATTAAGAGTACCTTCGGTGGTGCATTATTTTGGGTAATAAATTGGTTTCATGGGCAACTAGGCCATCATAAGAAATTGAGATTTCTCGCTCCTCCTTGTACCTCCCACCTCTTATCTTGCCCTTGTCCTTCCTCTTAATTTTCTTCTTCATGTTCCTCCTCGGTGTCCCTCTTTCTCTTTGTTCCTCCTTTCATCTCCATTCCTTGGCCCCCACTCCTCCTCTTCCTATTGGGTTTTTTGCGATTGTAGGTTGTTGTATTTATGTGCTTTTGTTATTGGTTGATATTATTTTTTTTGTATTTTGTTTGTGTGCGTGCATGTGTGTATATTTAGGAGTATGCATTGGCATGTATGTATTTGCTTGTTCTTTTTATTCTTGCTTTTATATATATTGGTTTTCTCTTATGTGCTTGTGATTGGTCATTTTTTTGTGTTTTCATATTATTGGTTTTCTTTCTTTTTATATTTTGGTTTTTTATTTTTTTCTTTTTTTTTTCTTTTTTTATTTTAGTTTTAGTTTTTATTTTTTTTAGATATTTTAGTTGTTTTTCTTGTAGTGGCCTTGTGTTTTTATTCATTTTGTTTTGTCTCTTTTTGGGTGCTATTTTAATTCCATTTTTTCCATTTTGTGTGTCCTCTTGGTTTTTGTGTCTCTTTCCTTGTGGCTTCTCTTTCATATTTTTTAATCTACTAGGTCTGCTATCATTTTCTCATATTTTTCTATCTTATTCTCTTACTTGCTCATTTGCCTTGATGATGGATCATGGTGTTTGATCTGAAACATTGGCAACGTAAAAATTAACACAGATGAATCCAAAATATTTATAAACATATCGATATGGACTATGGAAACTTCATGAATTCAATAGAAACGAGAGTTCAACAGAAATTATAGCAACAGGGGTATACCCTGGATTAAACTATGCAACAAAAACCTAAAAGATAAGGGCCAAATTATGTGCCCTTGTCATACAAATGACCTTCTCCCAGTCGTCATAGAGTAATTTGAAGAGATCCCCGCCACTTTCCTATTATTCTCATCATCAGCTATAATGTTGCAAAGAAGGGAGAGTGTCAAAGTTGAACTGTGTAGGACCCTGATGCAAAACTTGTTGATTCTAACCTGTTGTTTGTCTCTTAATTCCACCCTATTGTTGATAACTAATTTTCTCTTTAAGTTTTTTGATTTCTTGGTCTATGTCAGGTCTACAGATGTCAAGGTTTTGTAGCTCCTCCTTTAAAATCAATGGGTTTTGTATTCCCCTCATCCTTAGGGTCCCCATCCTTATATTTTTCCTTTTTGGACTTAACCTTCCTCTATTTTCCAGTTACTTTCAGGAGTTCTACATCATTCTTTAGGATCTCAAGGTGACAGGGTGGCCCTGGTTTGATTCCCTCAATGGTATTGGCCAGATTTACATTCATTTGTGTCTCCAAAAGTTTAGGGGATTCAAGTCCCATTAAGGGGTCAGGGTCCACCAAACCAGCAAATTCCGTGTTGGTAGGAGGGTTCTCTTATGATTTGGGATTATTAGTAATATTCCCCTTGTCACCCCTCTCCATGTATTCTTTAGTGGTCATGTGATTGTAGGCCTCCACCTTCTCATCCATAGAGCCCTTAGAGGCCAATCTACGAGATGTTCATCTACCAATATTATTACCAATGGGATCATCCTCTTTGGACCCTTTAGAGTTGTAGTTAAATCTACAATAATTTTTTTTCTCTTTCCATCCTTTCCTTTTCTTTTGGAGCCTGAAGAAATATTTTCCCATCCCAAAGTGGATGGACAGGAAGGAGGGATTACTTAAATGATGGTGATAGAAGATGAAGGTACCACATAGGAGGCGAAAGCCTCACTAGAAACATGAAAAAATATAGGGCTAAAACTAGAAGCATAAGCCACCAAAGAGAGGGAAGCCAGAAGGGACAACTGAACCAACATTATGTTCCTAGGAGGGTACAGAGATAGATGGTAGTCGTATAGCATATATTTTAATCCCTTGTAAAGGGAAATGGGGGGTTTACCTTCATTTTGGGGGTCAAGGGCATCTTTTATGGAAGTTTCCATAGAATGGAGAAAATAAAATAGCAAACAGTGTAACTTATTGTTTCTAAAATAGTTAAGAAGAGACAGGTGATAATAGTAAAAGATTTTATGGCGGTCTTCCAAAGTAAAATATTTCATGATAAGAAGACACAACACTACTCGGGGGTATTTGAGATCCTCCCAATTGATTCCACCTCGGATTTTCATCAGGATTTACTTCCCTCTGAAAAATCTTCTTAGACCTTCACTATTGGTCGTATGGCTTCTACGTTTCCACCTTCATCCCTCAAGGGAAAGTCCTTTGGCCTTTGCAATGACTTCCTCAGTGACTTCAAAAGAAATTACACCCACTACAACTCGCCTATTATTCAATGAGGTAAAAAATTTAATAGAAAGTTTTTCATCATGCCCCTTAAGGCATTCCATAAAATCGACCACTCCTACCTTAGTGCAATAGTTCCATATGACAACATCCTCTTGAAGTCCTCTAGATTATTCGACTCATATTGAACCCTATCACCTCTCATTTCCACCTCTTTAGAGAAGATAGACAAATTTTTCTCCTTAAATTTTAGCATGGAAACAAAAAAAGTATAGCAATGTCTTGTAGAAATAAAATTTTCATTTCCATAAAAGAATATGGCATAAAGTAATCCTTTGATGAAATAATTGCCACTATAATTTGCCAGTCTAGGAGAAGCTTGCAAAGAATACTCCTAGCCAGCTGAAGTGATGTTAAGGAAAATGACTATTGCCATCTAAGTGTCGGAACAATGTGAAAACACATCATTTTCCAAGCTTCCGCCTTTTAAAAATCTTTAACATGCCCTCCAACGACATGATCCTCCATACGGCCCTTATAGTCACACAAGTGAATTACATCATCATGAGGTTCAAAAGGCATTGCCAAAAAATGAGTGAAAAACATTTTATGGCATGCATGGAAGTCCACCTTAGACAATCATTTGTACCACTATGCTCGAGGCTACAATTATTTGAATTCAAAAAATCCCTCATCCACCCCTCAAAGGCAGTATAGTGGGAATGAGGGAAAGCCTTGATAGATTTTATGTTGATTAGAAGTACTATTATTAGTCTCTATTTAATAAGGAGTTTGATAAAGGGGGGAAAGGAGTTACTAATTCCCTAACATCTCAGTCCCTGCAAATTAAGACCAAGGGCCGCTATGGCATCCACCACATAGTTACCTTCCCTATAGGTATGGTTAGTAGGAAGGAGTCAAAGGAAGATAAAAGTTTGCACATGCCTCTAATGATACCGTCAATACACAAATTTATTCTATTTAGCCCTTGGATAGAATCAATTATTAGCTTTGAGTCACTTTCAATGGAAAATGTCTTGATCCCAATGGAAACAGGAATGGAAAGGCCCCAAAGCAAAGCCATAGCTTCAACTTGATTGAAAGAATGTCCATTCAAATTAACTGCATAAGTTGCGACAAACTCTCTAGTATGAGTTGTTAGTATTTCACCTACATCTACCAAGCCATGTTGAGTACCATCATCAAAATTAAATTTTGTATAGCCTAACTAGGTGAAAATTTCACCCCTAATAAAAGCCATTTTCTTCAATCCCCTAGTTATTTCTGACTAAAATCTACTGCACAAAAAATGGCATGAAAGAAATAGAATTTTTAGCTCCCATGGTTGACTCCAAATTATTTAGTCTTCAAATACTAGATTCAACATGGGGGGCTCAAATAAGACTTGCATATATCTCCATATATTGTTATTGTGTGTATCTACGATGAAAGTATATGAAGATCAATAGCACATTAACATCAAAAAACCAAATGAGAGTTCAAATGAAATATGAGCATTGTTTTGTAGCTTTTTTTAATTCAAAACGTCGCGATATCTAAGGTGATAACCCTTAAATTAGTCTATGATGATCAATATCACATTAACGGCAAAAAACCAAATGAGAGTTCAAATGAAAGTCTGCAAAAAAATCAGAAATGAGAGTTCAACAGAAATTACATCAACTGGGGCATACCCCGAATTAAACTATGTAACATAATCTTAAAAACTAAGGGGCCAAATTATGTGCCCCTGTCATACTTAAGATCCTTCTCCTAGTCGTTGAAGAGGAATTTCAAGAGATCTCTGGCCGCTTGCCTATCATTCTTGTCATCAGTTGTTTTGTCGTGAAGAAGGGAGAGTGTCAAAGCTTAACTATGCAAGACCTTGATGTAGAACTTATTGATACTAACCTATTATTTGTCTCTTATGTCTAGTCTGTTATTGATATCTCTAATTTCCTATTTTAGTTTACAGATTTTTTCTCCATATCGGGATTGTGGATGTTGCGGTTCTGTATCTCCTTCATGGAATCAGTAGTTTTGTATTGCCCTCATCCTTGGGGTCCTAATCCTTATCTTTTTTTCTTTTTGGACTTAACCTTCCTCTATTTACCAATTCCTTCTGGGAGTTTCACATCATTCTTCAAGATCTCAGGGTGAGAGGGCGGCCCTGAGTCTAGTCCCTCAATGATATTGTCCAAATTCACATTCATTTAAGTCTCAAAAAGTTGACGGGAGTTGGGTCCCATTAAGCGGCCTGAGTCCACTAGACTAGCAAAGTCCATGCTAGCAGCAAGGTTCTCTTCTTCTTTGGGGCTATTAACAATCTTCCCCTCATCACCCCCCTCCATATCTTCTTTAGTGGTTGTGTGAATGCAAGCCTCCTCCTTCTTATCCATAAACCCCTAAGAGGCCAATCTACAAGATGTTCATCTACCAATAGTATCATCAATGGGGTCATCCTCTTCGAACCTTTCAGAATTGGAGTTATCTATAATTAAAAAATTTCACTTTCTAGCCTTGCCTTTACTTTTGGAGCCCGAAGAAATCTTATCCCATCCCAAAGTAGATGGGCGAGAAGGAGGGTTTACTTCAATGATGGTGACAGAAGCTGAAGGCACCATAGGGAGGTGAAAGCCTCACTAGAAAGATGAAAAATATGTGGTTGTTGTGGGCCCCTCCCTACATGTCTTGCTTCTTGTTCTAAGTTTTCATTGGCAAATGTTCTTATTCCCATTCAAATAGTTCCATTAACTTTCTAATTCAAATTCTCTTCCTACCCAAAACTTCTTTGGAGACATGTGATCACATAAAAAGGAACAAGGTACCCATCTATTTTCTAGTGTATTCATGGCCTATGCCAGAATGGTAGCTTTGGAGCAGGGTATGAACATCCATCAAAGCATATTGGAAGGGGAATTATATCAGATATTACAGTTCAAAATGCTCTTGTAGAAGCATAGACAGGGCATCTAAACCATTTGATCAGTTGTGTCAAAGAAATATGATCTCATGAAATGCTACGATCGCAAGATATGCACAAAATACATTTGTAAAGGATTTAGAAACCTTCAGCCAAATGCGATTGGCAGGTGTAAATCTAGACTTTGTAACCTTTACCAGTGTCCTTCCAACATGTGCCAAAATGGGATCTTTGGAACAAGGCATGGACATGCAAAGCCAAATCAACTTCATAGAAAACAGACCACAAAAGTTGACGTTGTTCCTCCTTGGCTCAAGTTTGGTTTTGATGAAATTCCAACTATAAAAGTTCATTATTTTTCCTTCATTCTTTTCATGTTTGGTCATTTAAATTGTGAAAAAAAAAGCCTTGTTTGATACTCTGCAATCTCTTTCGAAAGAGAGATTAAATAGTTTAAAATTAATGAAAAATAAGCCTTGTTTAATAGTTCAAATTTATCCATGGCCTCACTTATCTTGGATACTCATTGAAAAGGGATAAAACAAACAATATATGGAATCCAGCTGCAGCAGTTTCATTATATGGTTCATTTTGCTTTATCATGGTATTCATAATCTCTTTTTAAATAGATGGTTTCATACCATTGATGGGGATGACCAAAGATTGGATATTTCTCAACAAGACAAACTACCAAAATAGATGGATTCATATGCAATCTGGATTCAATTGCTATAGGCTCACCCACAAATTTTACATCATCTATAACCTTCCTTTTTATTGATCTATAAATTGTATATTTAAATAGATTTTTTTACTATAACCTTCTCAACTGTAATTATTCGTAGACAAGCGTCTTTCAAGTAGAATAAGGATTGGACGTGGCATTTGCATAAAAAAGAATAAAATGTATAACTGTTTCCATTGGTCTAGTTTACTATTTTTAGTTCTACTTTACTATTTGTATTATATATCATAATAGAAAATGTGTATACAATTGATAAAATTTAATAGGTAGATTTGAATTTATCATTTTTAATTTGTATGTTGGAAATTATTATTCATTGTGTTTTATAAATAGATTTTTTAATTGTTTAGTGTGATTTATTTTTTGATCATTTAAACTAATGCTAATTTTAAATTGTTTGTCAAATTATAATATATTTTTCATTATTTTTTAATACAATGTTTTAATTACATAAAAACTTTTTAAACACCTTAATATATTTTTCTTAATTAATATTATAGCCAAACCCTAAAGGATCTACCTTTTCCAAAACTCTATGCTAAGAGCCTCAATGTAATCTAGTAAAGAAATCACTAAGCATTTTAAGGTCCAACATTCCAAGACAAGAATTATAGATTAGCAGAGCTATAATAAGTCCCCAATGCATGGCATGTGATCATTCCTATCTCTAGATGACATGCCTATTAAATTTAGGCCAATCCCATCAAACTGGCCATTATTCCCTCCTAATGACCTGTATTATATAGAGAATTTAAGTTTAAGTGATGATCTTGCGACCTATTACTTTTTGCTTGCCTTGTGAAACTAAGTCCACTAGATGTAATTAAATATAGAACAAGCAGTTGTAAGGGCCTTTTTCTTGGTTAGGAAGAATAAGTGACATGGGTCTCTTTATTGATCATACTCATCAAAGATGAATCTTGATATATCTTAATATTGAGGATAAATTGGAACTACTTCCATATATGTATCTCTATCATATGGGATAAAATTATTCTTTTATCAACCCAAAAATGTGTATATAATTATTAAATCTAATATGTATTGGTTAAGATTTGAATATATTATTTATAATTTATATGTTAGGTTTATTGTTCGGTTATTGGTTTATTTTGTGGTTGGTATTTATATTTTTCAAGTGTGGTTCAATTTTCTAACAATTTGGACTACTGGTTATTTTAATTTCTTCACCAAGTTATAGCATTTTATTTCATTATTTTTCAATTTCACGCTCTAACTACATTAAAAATTTGTACTCATCTTGATACATTTTTATCTTTACTAATATTCTAGTTAAACACTAAAGGATAAAACTCTCCCAAAACTGAATGTTAAGAGATTAAATGTAATCTCTAAAGGAGTGTATTATATTGATAGCAATAGTGTTTCATCTAAATAAAATATAATTGCTAAGTATTTTAAGGCTCAACAATCCAAGACAATAAGCATAGATTCTTTTAGATATGACAAGTCCCTAAATGCATGGCATGTGATTCTTCCCATCTATATATGATATGGCTCTAAATTTAGACCATTCCCATCAATCAATACGATGGTTATTTTTCCTTATTAATGGTATGCATTATATCTAGATAATTCGAGTATATAATAAGCTTGGGATTGTCATTCTTTTTCTTCATATTTTCATTCTAATATCTAATATATCCCTAAATAGAATAGGACCATAAGGTAGTTTAATACCACCAAATTCCCTTTAAAAGAATCTAATCTACACTATATCTCCAAGATTTATTAGTACACGTCATACTCATCATCTAATCTAATAAATTATATAAGTTTTTTACATGGCTTAAGGGATGTGTGTCAATGTTGGCATCTCTATCCACCTATTAAACTATAATATAATCTTTATAGATGCATTACATTCCATCTCTCTTTTACATGTTTCAACTATCAAACATGGGAGGAAATCAATAATAATACCACTTGAATTTATTACCAGTATGATGAAATTTCCTATTATAAAACCATCCATAGGTGATCTTTGTAATATTTTTACCTTGACGATAGAAAGATCTAGGGCTTGATCATTATCTTAACCTCTAATTTATTATATTATTTGTGTAGTTATTCTTTCTAATCGCCTTAAATTTATCCACTAAGTTTCTATTCGATGTCAATATTTTTTGTAGGTCTATGTTGATTCTACGTTTTGATTAAAGGGGAAATTTTGGTTTTACAGGGATCAAAAACACAAAGTCAACAAAAGAACAATCTTAAACAACAACCACTCGAGGCCTAGCAACCAAACAGATGCCAACTATCCCACAAAAAACTAGGGCAAAGCAACCCCATAACAAAATACTAGACAAAGCACCTAAATAAAACTATAGTAATTTTCCCAATTTATCATTCTTCTGGATGATCTCTTCATTGATAATCATAAATTTTTTAATGATCTCTTGATTGATTCTATGTTGATCCATAGTGATTTATTTAATTATCCTATTTAGTATCATGCCTCTATGTTGGTTTCTTATATGACTCTTTCACCTCAAAATCATGTGGATGTTTATACATTGTACCTTTTATATGTCTACAACCCTATTTAATTCATCATCATTTTTTGCAACTTATTTTGTTAGCTCGTGAAGGGAAATATTTTTCAATCTTTATTTTTATATGATTCTTTGGTGTACTCTTCATTATGTTCTTTAAATTTCTCTACCTTGAATTTTATTTTTTGTTTATTGTGTAATATCCTACAATATAGTTTTTATTTTCTTCTATACCAAATCTTCATGAACTTATACACATTAATTTATGTTGTCCTAATGATTCTAACCAAGTATATCTAAGATAAATAGATCCAATCCATCAATATCTAAAGAATTATAATTTAAATATAAAACATATTTATCCATAGAGAGCTTCACTTTTGGATTTTTTCTTACCCATTATTTGACTATCCTTGATTTTGTTTCTTTTATTTATAGTTGGTTGGCCTTTTTTTTGTAAATTAATTTATAACTACTTGTAGGAATTATAAAAATAATAAAATTTTCCTTTTGAATAAATGCATTAAATTAAATAATTGTATCTTCCTTCTTTGAAGCTCAGATTCTTGAAATGTCGCCCTTTGCCTTTCCTTCCTACTCATCATCTCATGCTTTCCATCATCCTCCTCATTTTCCTTCTCCTTCTCCATATTCTTCGGATGATCATTATCCTTCTTATCCTCCTCCTCCTTCATAGTATCTTTCTCTTTCGCTTATTTCTTTTGGTACCTATCTATCTATAAAAGCTTGTTTAAGTTCATCCTAAAAATAAATGTCAGTACACCATGACACATACCAATTGTTAGCTTCATCATTATGACTACAAGGAAAGATAATTTCCATAGGACACATTGATCATAATATATTTTATATCAATAAAATAAGATCACTTCAACAAAATAAAGTTTCAAAAACATCAAAATAAGGTTTCCTTTACCACCTAAGAAATAAAAACATTTATAGTCCATTAGGTGATCTATCATGGGAATTTACATCATTTATTACTTCCATATAAAATTCAAAGTCTTTTTAAGAAACATTTTGAAGGAATACCTTAGTGTACATTAGTTCTAGCCTATTAAAATAAAAAAAATTCTCTAATTTAGAAGAATAAAATTGAAAAAAGTAAAGATAGAAGAAATTCAAACTAAGTCATATTTATCATGATACATAGGTCCACCAAAACAAAAAATTTAATACAAAGGCGCCCCTATATATATATATATAGAAACTCATCCACATCATGGCATGTTCCATTGTTTTATCTAGAAAATTTATTTGACATATTAAAAATATCTTTATCAATAACTAGGTCATGATTCATATAAAATTAATAGATCCACTATCACATATATTTTTATCAAACTCATGGATAGAAATTTGTAATATATTACCACTACAAATGTTAAAAAACTTTTTTATTTTGGACTCAAAAATAAAATTCAATCCTTCAATCCAAGCATCATGTAAATCTACTTGAAATGTTTCTAAAGAAGTGTTAAGGATTTTAGAGTTTTTATCCATTTCAATTCCTTCATTAAAAAATCCACAATAGAATTGCCTTTGCAAATAAGTTCTAGAATGATTTTGTCTTGATCTCAAAAACTCTTCACAATCAACATGATTAGGATCAACATGTGATGAATTTAAAGAACAACCTCAACATCATTTGCACCATCAATAACTAGTATTTCTACAATGCTCTACAAAATTACCAAGATAAGAATATAATCAGGAGGTGGTCGAATCAACGGTGCACCACATATAGATGGATGGCCCCTCTACCCATACCTATCTCTCCATTATAATTTGTTGACCAGCTACTTGGGAGAGGTTTCTTATTAGTTGGGGAGATCAGAACCTTCATTCATAGGAAAACATCTTTTTTTATCAATATTCATACTAGTAATAATTTTATGTGAAGGTAAAATCTCTAATTTATCATTATAGGAAAAATTACAACCTATGGAGATATAATAAAATAAATTGTCATCACAATCAAGAAAATAAGAAATCTTTGATTTGAGATCTTCAAATTGAGTGCCTAAACTTTTATCTTTAATAACATCATTAAATAAACTAAAAAATCATTGTCCATAACAGCATAATCATTTGTAAGTAATCAAAAGTTCACTTCACCCATATGTGTGCAAATTAGCTCAACAAAGTAATAAGCATCATCAGATACCTCAAAAAATTAAAAATTTGGGAGTACATGAAAGTTCATGTTCTTTGAATTGAACATCTCACACATTGGTTTAGTACCATCAACCATATGGATCAATTCATTATATTAAACATTTGAGCACATATCTATTCCTCAATTGATAAAGTTTTCACGAGGTGGACAATTCCATATTTTAGCTTCCTTATCATACCTTATATATGGTTTTTCTTATTTGTAATCTCTATTAAAACACATTCTATCTTTATACAATCTAGGCCTGTTTTTTCTCTTTTGCTAGCTATGTGGAATTGGCAATAGTTTCATTTTAATTTTTAAACTCGAATTGTTTTTGCCAAGATTTTTGGGGCATAATTTCAAGTCTTAAATGTTTGGTAATATTCAGTCATGTTTGACTCTCACTACCATGTCTTGAACCATACACTAGCTTACATGTCTTAGGTTTTATATTTATATTTTAAATTTGTGGATTTTCTTAATGTCACTATAGATTAATTTTATGTTAAAAGGTTCTCATGTTGTAATTTTATGCATTATATATGAAATATTATTTATGTGTATTTTGTTGGAATCCAATAACACTGAGGGGGGTGAATCAGTGTTAGACCCGAATGATCAATTTTAGCCTTATTAAAACATGCATACACCAACCGATATATCGGTACATACAAAATTGAAATAAGTAAAGCAACCAATAAGCCAATCACATAAATGAACACCATAACACACAGATTTATACGTGGAAAACCTCAAAGAGGAAAAACCATAGTGGGATTTGTGACCCACAATATCAATCCACTAGCCATATGAAGAGATATTACAAAATATAGGGGAATGCACTTGCAGGAAGGCTTACAGCCTAGAGCACAATTCTCAATCACCAAAGGAGCCTCACTGATTACATATAAATCCAGACTACAATCCGAAGAAATGATTGAACTTAAAAGATATCATCTTCTATGCCTGAGTACAGTTCCGATTAAGCTCTGTTTGTTCTGGTCTGAAACCCTAAATCCTTTACCAAAATAACCCCTTACAATAATATCCTCACATACATGATCTCTCTGATCTATTTCGCATCTCCTTCATTATTTCCTTCCCAATTACATATTCACATGATGATATCAAAATGATCTATCCATTATTTCCTTCATCAGGTTTTACATTTATATTTTAAATTTGTGGATTTTTTTAGTGTCACTATAGATTAATTTTATGTTAAAAGGTTCTCATGTTGTAATTGTATGCATTATATATGAAATATTATTGATGTGTATTTAAAAGAGAGTTAAAATTAAAAAAATAAAAGAATAGTTGATATAATTAATTATAAAAATAAAATATAAAAATCTAAAATAAATACCAAAAAAAATATATTAACAATAATATATATTATGGGAAAGATGTTTTTTTGGCAAACACCATCAACCTTGGGGAGAAAAAGTCATAATAGTTGAGGTGGATATGAATTTTCATGGCATTCTTATTTCAAAAAATAAAGGGCTCCAAAACATCATTATCAGAGGTGACTCCTTAAATGTGACCCGCATCTTGAATGACATGGCTAAAATCAATTGGTAGACCCACTTCTTAATCACCAATGATCGTAACTAGATCATTTCATCCCAAAATCGCATGGTTACAAACATGTTTAGGGAGGGAAATTGTCTTGCAGACATTTTGGCTAACTTTGCAACTCAATCTAATAATAATATTGTATGGGAAGATTTGCCTTCTCTGTCAATTTACATTGCCTAGAAATTACATTTTGATATTGATGGATTTTTAAATTAAGATGTCATCATTGAGGTGGCCTGCCCACACTATATATGGAAGTTCTTTTATGCCCTTTAATTATTTATGTTGCAGTACTAGAAACTTCAGATATTATCATTTTCCTTCGTCTTTGATTTTTATTGTCTTCTTTGTTGCTTTCTAGTCTAGGAAAATGGGTGGGCATGAGGATCAAATAGGACCTAATAGAATATGATAATTTTAAAAGCGCCAATGAGCTTGTTATCACTGTTTTAAGGTTGGGTTCTTCTTTTCCCATAATTGGCCATGGTATTTTGAAAATTTTCGAATGGGGTGTGGTCCCTAGTGTTTCAACTTTGTTCTAAACCTTAGGGGTTTAAGGGTTTTAATTTTTTCGACTCTTTCCTTGTTGGGCCCTCTGGTTTCTATTCTGCCGTTGCTTTATTTCACTTATGTCATGGGTCGCGGGGTCGTAGGAAGTGTCCCCCCTTGTTATTTACCTAGGCGCTTATGTGGGCTACTCACCGAAAAGTTCATCGAGGAGAATGAGCTTTCGATGGAAGATCAAAGTGGCTTCTCGACATGGGTTACTCACCGAAAGGTTTGTCGAGGAGAATAGGCTTTCGATGGAAGATCGAAGTGCTCGGCCGAAGGCGGGGGTTTCATCGAAAACTTGAGGTAGGGCCCCCCCCCCCCCTCTGTGGTTTTCTTCTGGCGAATTATAAGGCAGCACGTGGCACAGGTCGCCACAGTCAGCAGGTCATGGCGCCAGGTGTCCATGGCGTGTTCGTAGGCCCACCATCTCTGCGAAATTGCGAGAATGAATGTCAGTCGTCCATGTGTCATGCGGAGGAAGTAACGGATGTGGCCGGAAAAAGGAGTATGTCGAGGAGAATGAGCTTTCGATGGAGGATCAAAATGGCTTCTCGACATGGGCTACTCACCGAAAAGGTTCATCGAGGAGAATGAGCTTTCGATGGAAGATCAAAGTGGCTTCTCGACATGTGTTACTCACCGAAAGGTTCATCGAGGAGAATGAGCTTTCGATGGAAGATCAAAGTGCTCGGCCGAAGGCAAGGGTTTCATCGAAAGCTTGAAGTGGGCCCGCCACAGTATAAAGAGGATACATTCGGCCAGTATCAAAATAGAATACGAAGGGATTTTCTAAACCAATGATCAGATGCCGCGTGGTATTATGTAGCCAATAGAGAGATGGGACCCAGACTAGAGACAAAGCCGTCAAGATGCAATTCACAGTGAGACACTTGCAGGAAGGCTGCGACCTGTTGGAGTTAAAATATGATTTCTCGTATGATTTCGATTTTGAAGGGACGGCCGATGCATGCGGAATCAATGTTATGGTTGAGGCCCAGAGTTCAGACATTTGATTTCCTACCAACCAGGTAGAGATCTTTTAAAGGTCTTCATTTTTTGAAGTAATGGCAACCAACTTTCCTCGAGAGGTCCGAAGCTTTGTGCATCCATATTGTTATAAATGGATACCAGGACTAGAGAGAAAGAGATCACAAAAATTTTGTAAGAAAATGCTGCAGAGATATTATCTGGGCTTTTCCAAAGTTTAACAAAGGATCAGACTTTTGTAAAATCTTTTCAAATGAATATCAATATACAGACCGTCAGTTTTGAGTGAAGCTTTGTGTCGTCTTCAAACTTGTCCTTAAGTTTATTCACTGTTTTCATTCTGAGTAATCCAGGATTCTCTATTTGATTGAAATTGTAAGGCAATCTCAGTATGGGTGTTTTTAGCTTTTCTCTTTAGGAGGGAAATTAAATATGCATGATCATTCTTACCAGTAAATACTTTGGGAGAACTTTGAATTTTGAGGACCATAGTTCAGTTTGAAGTGATTGAATTCTTGTTGGTGTTAGGCATTCGCAAGGATTAATGGAAACCAAGTTGATGGGAAGTATAGAGATATTTTGTTTCAGGAGTTTTATTTGAGTTTGAGTGACTCTGTAGCCTTGGATAAAGCACTGGTACTAATCGAAGCTGTTTATTGCATGCTTTGTTGATCAAATAAGCTAAAGTTGAGTATTGTTTCATTCTTCGTTTTCAGTTGTTTGCAAGGTGAATAAACCCACTGGTTTTCTGGACTGGTTTGTGGTGGGTTTGTTGCTTAAGAGTGTGAAGTTAATTCACAAAGGGTATACCCACCTAGGCTCAAAGAAAAGCCCGAAGTGTAGAAGGTCTAACCAAACCTTGTCATATGTTGTTTCCAGAATCCCTTTATCCTTGATGTCTTCTCGGCACCCATTTTAGATTGTATTATTAAGGGCATTGAAGGGGAATCGGATTTTGAGAACAACAAAAGTGGCGACTCTGCTGGGGACCAGTTATAACAAGATAAAGATATAAATCTGTGCAGAGACTTATGGGGTGTATTTTTGTGTTGTGAGTAAAACTGCTTGTTCTTTATCTTTCCCATAGTTTTGTGGGTGGCGACTCTGTTACTTTTGAACCAGTCCTTGTGAGACATAAACTTTCTAACATAAAGACAAGCAAGATGCAGGGAAATAGGCACACAAGATTATTCATGAAGAAACATCCTCATGAAACCTTGCAAGAGGGTCTGCCAGAGCAATCACGAAGAGGCCAGAAGAGATCTGTGATGCATGAGCCATCAAATGCTGCATGGGTGCAGAAAAATAATAATACTGGTAAGACGCCTGACCGACCTGTTTATGCAAAGTCAAATTCATCTTCAAGAGATTCAGAGCATGATATTTTAGGTTTTCATTCAGGATTGTTTGGAAATATTGATGATATGCCTATTTTAAGTCGAGATTTATCACATGTTAGTGTTTCTGCAAAGGATAGAACTAGCTCAAATGCAATTAGGCACTCTGTTCCTAGGACAATAGATGGGAACATTAGTTTGATTGATATAGATCAAATTAATGCATCAGATTCTGAAGAAAACTATCCTAATGAGGATAAAATGTCTCAAGAGATTGAAGAATTAAATAAAAGAGTTCATCATTTAATATCCTTGAGGGCCCAAAAGGAGGCAGATAAGGAAAAGGAAGTTAAGGCCAAGATAATGGAGAGAGATAGGCTTCTTAGACAGATAGCTGATCTTGAAGTGCTTGCCAAGGAAAAAGAAATGGATGATGAGGAAGGCCCAGTGATTGGGGAGATCTTGATCCCTAAGATTAAACCAGTTTCTAAGTCAGTAGCCCAGCCAGGTGAGGAAGTTTTTAATGACTCCCAGCTTCCTAAAGTTAATTTAGACAAAGGGAAACAGATATGGGTAGATGATGAAGTAGAGTCTAAAACTGCAGAGGGAATTTCTCATAGGATCCTAGCACATGAGAAAGAGATGGAAAGGATGAGGAAGGAAAAGGAAGATCTCCAAATGGAGTTGGAAAAGGCTGAGTTAGAAGCAGCAAATCAGGAAGTTAAAAGAAAGATTAACTACCTAAAGGCTCCCCCCATTACATTCCCATCGGAAGATCTTAGCAAGCTTAATCCCCAACATATCTCTATTCCTCAGGTTAATACCCAACCAGCAGTACACACTAATATTGCCTCAGCAAGCCACATACCTTCAAATAAACAGTACACCCAAACATCTCAATCCCTAATCCCAAAAGCAAAAATGATCATGGGGAATAATAGTACTATTTCCCCTTTTCAGAGAAGACCGATTAATCTAGAACAATATAAGCAATTGTTTTTTGACGGGATCCCAGGATATCCAAATCATGTTCCCACTGAGTTAAGAGATAAGCTCCATAAGTTTGTTGGGAACAATGCAGTCAGTGCTGAGGAACATCTCAAATCTTTCGGGGATTTGATAAATGATTTTGAGATAGCTGATGAGGATGTTATTATGAAACTATTTGTTCAATCCCTGGTCGATGATGCAAGAGATTGGTACAGAGGCCTCCCAGTGGCTAGCATAGGTTCATGGGAAGAGTTCAAAAATTGCTTTCAAGAATAGTACGGTGATAAAACTAATGTGAGTTTCATGCTGAATGAGTTCAATAATATTAGAAAATCTGAAAATGAAATAGTCACTGATTTCAATGCTAGGTTCCAAAAGGCTATGCATAGATTGTATCAGGTAATGAGGCTAGATGACAATATGTGCCTTAATACATATTACAATGCATTTGATTCCAAGATGGCTTATATCTTGAGAGATAAAAATCCTCATAACCTGAGGGATGCCTTCAGAATTGCCATAAATGTTGAAAGTAATAGAAAGGCATCTGGAAAATTAGGAAGGAGGACAGAAGGAAGATTATGGCATGAAACCAAACAGCAACCTAACAAAGTTGCTAAAGAAGAGGATAAAATAGAAAAACTGGTTACTGCTATGAAAGATTTGACTGCTAAGGTAAACAAAATTGATAAACCTCATTACAACTGGCAAGATAGGCCTCCTAGACTACATGATATGCCATACAATACAAATTGGAAAGATGGTAAGCCCCAAGTTGAGAAACCTATAATCGCCCAAAGTCAAGATACACCAGATCCTTTAAAAGGAAAAACAGTTAATAATATAGAAAATACTCCCTGGTGTATTGCTTGTGATGGACCACATTCTCCTCATCAGTGTGCAGTGGCTCAAGCTCTGGAAGAATCCATGAGACCAGAGGAAGCAGAACTTGATATTAATATGTTTGAAACTATCATAGAAAGTGATGAGGAATCTATGCAAAGTGAATGCAGTGATGTGCCAGATAATGAAAAGTTGGTGCAAGGACAGTTAGCCTTAGGTTGGCATCCCACATTGAATGTGGTAACAATTGAAGATGAAGAAGTTCATCTTAGGAGGCCTAGTGAAGAGGAAGTTAAAAATCTCACTAAGGCTGCGATTGCCAAAGCAAGACATAATTACAACCTGAGAAGCACCAAAAGAGATACTGATCAAGGTGAGCCAGGTTCTATGTTTGTAAAAGAGGTCACTAAGAAAAGGCCATCAAACAGTGCTACTGCTACTGTTAAAGCTAGTCAAGAAAAAGAGGAACAAATTAAAGACTTACCTAGAACTACAGATGCCGAAATTGTTGGTGATGTACAAAAGGCGGAAATAGTAAAAAGGGCCAATCAACTCAAGGTAGAAAAGGTCAAGGCTAGTACTGAAAAATGTAATTATTCTACATTTGATATGGCCCAAGCTTTAACTCAAATGAAGGTCACTGTCCCATTAGTAGAGTTACTAAAGATTAAAGAACACAAGGATGCAGCTTTGTCTCTATTTTCTAGTATATCTGATCGTGACTCAGTATTACCCACTGGTTCAGATAGAATTGGAGAGGATCAAGAGTTCCAAACTCCAGAGGTATATGTTGGAACCACTATTACTCAGGAGCCTTCTCAGGTGGATCCCTTCTATGTTACCTTGCTAGTTAATAACCGGTTAATTAAAAATTGCATGATAGATTCAGGTGCAGCTGCTAATGTAATGCCCTATGGTGTTATGAAAGAATTAGGGTTGTCAGTGACTACTGTGTATGGGAAATGCTATGCCATGGATAACAGAGAAGTGCCTGTGATAGGTACAATGAAAGATGTAGAAGTAAAAATTGCTGCATTTCCTGAAGCTACTTATAAAATGGATGTTATTGTCACAGATACTAAACCCCACTATGGCATGTTACTTTCTAGGCAGTGGGCAGCAGCGGTGGGGGGAAATGTTCAATTGGATTTGTCTTATGCTACTATTCCTATTGGTGGCAATAAGGTCAAACTATACAGGGAGCCACGAGCTCCTAAGGTAGTTGAAAATGTGGACCCTAATATGCTTAATTGTATGATTGATGTGGATTTAGATAACTTCAGAATTCAGCCAGTATCACCTCAATTGAAGAACACTGACCCCATTGTAGTTGAACTACAAGCGCAGCAGCATGGATTGTGGCAAATGTATTTTGACGGAGCTTGTTCCAAAGAGGGGTCTGGAGCAGGGGTTCTTTTTGTATCCCCATCAGGTATAACCTTTAAATATTCATTCTTATTGGCATTCCAGTGCACAAATAATACTGCAGAATATGAAGCCCTATTATTAGGACTTGAGGTTTCAAAAGGGCATGGAATCTGATTATTGAAAGTGATGGGCGATTCAGAGTTGGTTGTCTCTCAGGTAAGATCTAAATATGCATCCAAAAATGATAAATTGAAGCAATATAAGCATGCTGTTTGGGATGTTATTGAATATTTTGATGCCTTTTCTATCAACTGGATAGAGTGAACAAGAAATATTATGGCAGATTTCCTAGCTAATGTTGCTTTAAAAAATGATGATACAACACTAACTGGTATTTCCACTGTGGAAATAAAAGCTAGGCCTGCTATTCCTGATAATGTATATAATTGGCAAGTTTTTGCTGATGATGAAGATATTCTTAGGTTCATCCAATGTGTTGATGATTATGATGGACAAAAAATTGATTGTAATGCATTGGTGGAAGTGGTAGATGACAGGGTGACAGTGTTTGGAAATGATATTGTCCAGTTGGAAACCAATGAGATACCTAAAGGGTTGGTGGAGTTAGAAAGTATGTTTAGTTATAATGACAGTCATTTACACCAGCAATCTACCACCAAGTTAGAAGAATTAGAGGAGGTCAACTTGGGGACAGAATCATCCCCCAAGTTGGTATATATTGGAAAGAAGCTACCTCCTCATGTTAGGACTAACCTAATCAGTTTACTGAAAAGGTATAAGCATGTTTTTGCTTGGTCTTATGAAGACTTAAAGGCGTATAGACAAGATCTTTTTCAGCATGAAGTTCCCTTACTTCCAGATGCTAGGCCTTTTAGACAGAAACAGAGACCTATTAACCCCTTGTTAGAAACAAAAATGCAACAAGAGTTGACTAAATTGAGAGAAGGGGGGATTATCAAACCAATCAGACATTCTTCATGGGTCTCTAATCTGGTCCCAGTAAGAAAGAAAAATGGAGACATCAGATTGTGTGTTGATTTTAGGAATCTTAATGTTGCCTCTTTAAAAGATAATTATTCATCCCCAAATATGGAAGCAATGTTACAAAAAGTGATAGGATGTGATCTTTTATCCATGATGGATGGCTTCTCAGGATACAATCAAGTGTTGGTAAAGGAGTCAGAACAGTTTAAAACGGCTTTTACTACCCCATGGGGAACTTATGTATATGTGAGAATGCCATTTGGTTTAAAAAATGCAGGGGCTACATTTCAGAGAGCTATGGATGTGGCTTTTAAGGAATTCATAAATATCATTATGGTGGTTTACCAAGATGATTTAACCTGTTTCTCAAAGAGAGCTGATGATCATTGTGGACATCTAGAGAAGGTGTTCGATAAAGCCTTGGAATTTGGTGTATCACTGAATCCCAAGAAGTGTCATTTTGGGGTCACTGCAGGAAAGTTATTGGGACATATAGTTTCCAAGGAAGGGGTAAGAATAGACCCTGAAAGAATTGAAGCAATTAACAGAGTCTCTGAACCTAAAAATGTGAAAGGTATTCAATCCTTTTTAGGCAAAGTGAATTTTGTCAGGAGATTCATTGCAAACTTTGCCGAGATAGTGAAGCCTATTGTCAAGTTGCTCAAGAAGGCTGCAAAGTTTCATTGGGATCAAGAGGCCTCAAAAGCTTTTAATGAGATTAAGAAGGCAATCCAGGAAGCACCAGTGTTGAAGTCCTCGGATTATGGTAAGCCTTTTTCTCTATTTTCTTTTGCTGCATATCATACAGTGGCTACAGTATTATTGCAAAAGGATAATGAGGGATATGAACATCCCATAGCTTTCTATAGCAAATCTTTGCAAGCGGCAGAATTAAAATATGAAACCATGGAGAAACAAGCTTATGCCTTGGTTAAAGCTGTTAAAGCCTTTAGGCCATATCTGGTGAATGCAAATGTCACTACCTATGTTCCACATGCTGCAGTTAAAGATATTTTGTCTCAGTCTAAGGTTACTGGGAAGAGATGTAGGTGGATCAATAGAATTCAAGAATTCAATTTGGAGATAAAGATTACTAAATTGGTGAGAGGGTTGGGTTTGGCTAAGCTCATGACAGAGTCAAATCTCATGAATGTTGAAGTACACAATGTTCAGGTTAAAGATACTTTGGTTACTAGTATTGAGAGACAACCATGGTACACAGAGATAATCCATGTATTGAGGGGTAATATGCTGCCAGAGGGAATGACACACAACCAGAAGAGAACTTTAAAGCTCAAATCCCAAAAGTATGTCCTCATTCAGGGTGATCTTTTTTGGAGAAAAAGAGATGGGGAGTTACTACTGTGTTTGGATGAATTTCAAGCTAAACAGATGTTGAATGAAATGCATGATGGAGTATGTGGAGGCCATTACTCTGCTAACACTACGGCTTGTAAGATAATACGGGCCGGGTATTATTGGCCTACTTTGTTTAAAGATACCCATGCATATGTTCGAAGATGTGATTCATGTCAAAGATTTTCTTCTAAGCTCAAATATGAAGGAGCCTTACCACTAAATCCAGTTTCTGTAGAAGCTCCTTTTGTCCAATGGGGCATTGATTTTATTGGAGAGATTGTTGAAAAGTCAGGAAGGGGCCATGGATGGATTATAGTGGCCACAGATTATTTTACCAAATGGATAGAAGCTATCCCCACAAGAAGAGCTACTAGCAAAATTGTCATTGATTTCTTGATGGATAATATTGTGACTAGATTTGGAACACCTGCGAAATTGGTAATGGATAATGCTATGTGTTTTAGATCAGAAGAATTTGTAGGTTTTTGTAGTAGTCATGGTATACTCATGTCATACTCATCGCCTTATCACCCTCAGGGGAATGGACAGGAAGAATCTAGCAACAAAAGTTTGGTAAATATCATCAAGAAGATCCTAGAAGAAAACAAAAGGTCTTGGGATCAAAAGTTGAAATTAGCTCTGTGGGCGGATAGAATAACAGTTAAAAAATCCATTGGAATGTCACCTTTTGAGTTGGTTTATGGTACCCAAGCCAGATTACCGGTAAATAACCTTCTTCCAGTGTATAAGTTTTTGCAGGAAGAGGACATGGAAATATCTGAACCAATGGAGAACAGAATGATCTAAATTGTAGAAATGGAAGAGCTTAGAACTTTTGCTCATATGAAAAATCAAAAGCTCCAGTTACAGTCAAAATATCTTTTTGATAAAAGGACATCGTTAAGGAAGTTTCAAATTGATGACATGGTTCTTCAGTGGAATGCAAAAGGGCAGGATAAAGGAAAGCATAAGAAGTTTGAATCACTCTGGATTGGCCCTTTTGTAATTTGTGACTTGAATGGTAAGGATTCATATTTTTTGAAGAATATGAATGATGAGATGCAGGAATTTCCCGTGCATGGACAATTCCTGAAGCATTATTTCTCCTAATGTCCATGCACGGTAGGTCCTTTGTTTGTATATATTTTGTTTGTGTCCTACTTTCTTGGTTCTGGTCTGCTTGTTGGTCTGTTTCTCCAGAATTTCTGAGTTTTCTTGTGTTGATTTCGCAATCAACCATCCCTAGTCAGAGCCGCTGTTATCACTGTTTTAAGGTTGGGTTCTTCTTTTCCCATAATTGGCCATGGTATTTTGAAAATTTTCGAATGGGGTGTGGTCCCTAGTGTTTCAGCTTTGTTCTAAACCTTAGGGGTTTAAGGGTTTTAATTTTTTCGACTCTTTCCTTGTTGGGCCCTCTGGTTTCTATTCTGCCGTTGCTTTATTTCACTTATGTCATGGGTCGCGGGGTCGTAGGAAGTGTCCCCCCTTGTTATTTACCTAGGCGCTTATGTGGGCTACTCAACGAAAAGTTCATCGAGGAGAATGAGCTTTCGATGGAAGATCAAAGTGGCTTCTCGACATGGGTTACTCACCGAAAGGTTTGTCGAGGAGAATAGGCTTTCGATGGAAGATCGAAGTGCTCGGCCGAAGGCAGGGGTTTCATCGAAAACTTGAGGTAGCCCCCCCCCCCCTCTGTGGTTTTCTTCTGGCAAATTATAAGGCAACACGTGGCACAGGTCGCCACAGTCAGCAGGTCATGGTGCCAGGTGTCCATGGTGTGTCCGTAGGCCCACCATCTCTGCGAAATTGCGAGAATGAATGTCAGCCGTCCATGTGTCATGCGGAGGAAGTAAGGGATGTGGCCGGAAAAAGGAGTATGTCGAGGAGAATGAGCTTTCGATGGAGGATCAAAATGGCTTCTCGACATGGGCTACTCACCGAAAAGGTTCATCGAGGAGAATGAGCTTTCGATGGAAGATCAAAGTGGCTTCTCGACATGTGTTACTCACCGAAAGGTTCATCGAGGAGAATGAGCTTTCGATGGAAGATCAAAGTGCTCGGCCGAAGGCAAGGGTTTCATCAAAAGCTTGAAGTGGGCCCGCCACAGTATAAAGAGGATACATTCGGCCAGTATCAAAACAGAATACGAAGGGATTTTCTAAACCAATGATCAGATGCAGCGTGGTATTATGTAGCCAATAGAGAGATGGGACCCAGACTAGAGACAAAGCCGTCAAGATGCAATTCACAGTGAGACACTTGCAGGAAGGCTGCGACCTGTTGGAGTTAAAATATGATTTCTCGTATGATTTCGATTTTGAAGGGACGACCGATGCATGCGGAATCAATGTTATGGTTGAGGCCCAGAGTTCAGGCATTTGATTTCCTACCAACCAGGTAGAGATCTTTTAAAGGTCTTCATTTTTTGAAGTAATGGCAACCAACTTTCCTCGAGAGGTCCGAAGCTTTGTGCATCCATATTGTTATAAATGGATACCAGGACTAGAGAGAAAGAGATCACAAAAATTTTGTAAGAAAACGCTGCAGAGATATTATCTGGGCTTTTCCAAAGTTTAACAAAGAATCAGACTTTTGTAAAATCTTTTCAAATGAATATCAATATACAGACCGTCAGTTTTGAGTGAAGCTTTGTGTCGTCTTCAAACTTGTCCTTAAGTTTATTTACTATTTTCATTCTGAGTAATCCGGGATTCTCTGTTTGATTGAAATTGTAAGGCAATCTCAGTATGGGTGTTTTTAGCTTTTCTCTTTAGGAGGGAAATTAAATATGCATGATCATTCTTACCAGTAAATACTTTGGGAGAACTTTGAATTTTGAGGACCATAGTTCAGTTTGAAGTGATTGAATTCTTGTTGGTGTTAGGCATTCGCAAGGATTAATGGAAACCAAGTTGATGGGAAGTATAGAGATATTTTGTTTCAGGAGTTTTATTTGAGTTTGAGTGACTCTGTAGCCTTGGATAAAGCACTGGTACTAATCGAAGTTGTTTATTGCATGCTTTGTTGATCAAATAAGCTGAAGTTGAGTATTGTTTCATTCTTCATTTTCAATTGTTTGCAAGGTGAATAAACCCACTGGTTTTCTGGACTAGTTTGTGGTGGGTTTGTTGCTTAAGAGTGTGAAGTTAATTCACAAAGGGTATACCCACCTGGGCTCAAAGAAAAGCCCGAAGTGTAGAAGGTCTAACCAAACCTTGTCATATGTTGTTTCCAGAATCCCTTTATCCTTGATGTCTTCTCGGCACCCATTTTAGATTGTATTATTAAGGGCATTGAAGGGGAATCGGATTTTGAGAACAACAGAGCTCTAGGAAGTTTTTTGTGAAAGGAAATATGGCCCAATATATAGAGTCTATATAGGGATTTGATCAATCCCTCTCTCTAGTTTTGCAAAAATCTTGGAAAAATAGAGTGGTTACTGTCATAGGGGTCTCTTTCCAGGTTTTGATAGTGCACAAATGGGAAAAAAGACCAAAGGGGATTACAAGGAAGCTATGAGTACCTTTCCAAAAGAAAGGGAGAAATACATCCTTTAAGAAGTCCATTTCTAAATGTGTTAGTTTTAGGAAGCTTCTCTCCACCAGGGTTTGATCCTCTATCTCTGCTACCATAACCTGACACTTACCCCTACGCTCAAAATTGTTAAATCATCCACTCTAGCGCAAGATGTTTGTTCTAAATTTCCTCCCTTGAATACAAATTCCTCATTGGCCAATTTGGTCCCCACTACTAACCCCACCTTTAACTTCTCCTTCCAAGCCCTCAATTCCCTTGATACCCACAAATTATAGTTTACATTCCCCGAAATTCTAAAGATAAAAAAGTGAGTGTTTTATCAGTTGGATGTTTCTTTTTTCCCAGACAAATATCCCATTTCTTGTAGATTTTTGACACCTCTTCTACCTCCAACTCTAATTCCCCTAATCCTGGTCTTCCCTTGAATACTCTTCCTCATTCCCCTTCTAACGCTCATTCTATCAAGTAGACAAAGGTGCCTATTTTCAAGTCCACCCAATGCATCTCAACCCTCAAATTACAAGAAAAAAATAAAGGGGATTTACAATGCATTCAACCTCTATATAAAGCTCTCAAAGTGGTAGATGGCCCAATTACCTGAGGGCAAGAGAAAAATTTAGACTTTAGAGATATCGGTATTCAAAAATGCCCAAGAACGGTTGGAGGAATCCGTTCATTTATGGGTGTGGGAGCAAACTAAGAAAATGGTTGAAACCTTTGACAATTGGACAATGATAGAGCGGGACATTTAGTACATTAAAAAAGATGTCGGTGAGTAAGAATAATCAGATTGATATTGAGGCTGCAAATTTAAAGAGGAACTAGAAAGTTTAATAATTCTTTTTCTTCAATTTCTTCTTCCTTGAAGGAAGCGCACTCTTGATATGGAAGGTTATCAAATTCATCAACTTTTGAAGGTTTTTCAACTTCTCGGGGAACAGGATTCATATCTTCTGAAAGTTCAAATTCCGTTAAAATTGATTGCAAAACAATAAAAATAACAGGATACTCGATAATGATTTTCCACGCAAGTTGAGAGCGCAACGGTTAAATAATGTTCAGTTCAAAATATACCTTTTTGTTGCCCTGCTAAAGGCAGTTATAATTATACACACAAAGAAGAAACTCAAATCCTGATATTATAAACATATAATAAAAAACAACGAAATTTCATTATCTCTGTATATTCCTTCTTGAGCAATAGCTTCAAACTTTAAATGGGTTTTTTGTAAAAATGCCGAAGTTTATGTCATATGACTGGATTTCCAAGATCAATTGTCAGATGTTTTTCCACAATACTTTCTAGACTTGCATGTCCATCCATTCTGAACCAATAAACAAAATCTGATGAATTATTTTATCTCATATACATATATTCTTGAAAACTCATGGTTCATGAGAATCGAATGTTCTTGTGTTTGAATGGTGCCTATTCAATGACCATAAAGTTAGTTTTAACAAATAATAGGGATAAGTGATAACAGGCCTGGAAAATGTTGAATGCAAAGCACATAAGATCTTCTTTTTGGAGACCTGTGGCATGTAAAACAATCTTGTCACCAGTTCTTGACATATCCCTTATTTTTACACCACGTCGTGCTTCTCCTCATGTTTTTGTATAACAAGAAGAAGAAGAAGAGGAGCAAGGCAAACAAAATTTCTTGCTAAGTATGTTTAGAAGCATCATTCAAAAAATTAGCTAATTAGAGACAAGACAAAAGGTGTTCAGACAAGAAGGAAAATTGCAAAATTACAAGAACAATCCAACTATTGTTTTCTATCAATGATTGAGTTGAAGACTTATGAAGAGGCAAGTAAAGAGGACAACTGGATAAAAGAAATTGAAGAAGAATTAAATTGAATATAGAAGAACAATACTTGGGAACTGGTACCTAGACTAGTGGACAAGAATGTGATAGGAATTAAATGTGTATTCAACAACAAACTAAATGAGTGAGGACAAGTTACAAGAAATAAAGCAAGGTTTCTATGTAAAATATATTCTTAGTGTGTGTGTGAAAAGTGGACCTGTATCTATATCTGGAATACACAACACTTTAATTAAGTCATTAGATGCATGGTTAGTAAATCAATAATCAATGAATAATAAACCATTACAAAGCAACCCATTTCCTTCTAGTAGATGCGAGTTTAGATTGCTCTCAGATTGCTAAGCTATCCAGTCACTTGACAACACCTAAACGAAGGATTTTTAAATCTATATGAGCATGAATATGAGCTAAATGGATGCAAGATTTAAGCTAGATATGCAAGATTAATCTAACATGATTTAAGCCATATATGAATATTTAAGCTAAATGATTTAATGAATATGAAATAACTAATATGCAATATCTCAATGCAAATTCTCAATGAACCTAGAGCAAAAACAACATAATAACAATATATTCTCCAGGATTTTTTAATCAGAGATGAGAGCCTGAATTTATAGAAAATTCAAAAAGAAACCAAAGGCTAAGACGAAATGATGATGAGCAGTCAAGATTTTCCAAGAGGAAGCACAATCCAGGTGAATTGATGTGATTGGATGCTTTTCTCTATTTTAAAGGAAATTGAACTAAAATTAAGATAAAATCAAGAAAAAACTGGTTTATTCTCTATTTCATTCAATTTTAATATTTAATTGTTTTAATTGCTTTCTTTGAGATTATTTATCAATTTTTAATTTGTTTTTAAAGATTATCTCCAATTGATTTCTTTTCTCAAATTTTAATTCTTTTTTTTGTCAACTAATTCAATTTTTGGTTTGTTTCCTTTTTTGAAGATTTGTGGTCATAATTTCGAATTCCTCTTTCTTGATTTGTTTCCCTTTTTGAAGATTTATGGCAAATTGATTTATTTAATTAAATATGATAGCATATTTAATAAAATAAATAAGATAATTGTTTAAAATGATTTACTTGGAATTATTTAATTAATTAAATAAATATTTAATTAATATTGGTTGATTAATTTTGCCATGTGACATTTGATGATTAAAGAATTAATTGTGTGCTCAAGATTTATTTAATTGTCTTTTGTTAGGACCTTGGTGACGTTGTCGAGATTAGGGGCCCATGGTTTAGATGACCATTTTTAGAGTATTGCATTTGCCCCTCTTTGAATTAATGTGCGAGCAGCATGTTGGTTCAAGGAAAATTTGATGTCGAGGAGATACCAATTCTGATCTTGATTGATCACAAACCGGATGAAAAGCGAGGTGTTTAGCTTGATTTGAAGCGATGAAGTTGAACAGAGTTGATTAAAGCGATACCGATCCTGAACTTGATTGAACTAGGAACGATAGAGAGCAAAGATACCGAACTAGAACTTGATTGATCAAGAAGCAGATCTTACTGATCTATAACTTGATTGATCTAGACACAGTGAGTGAAGATAAAATCAATCTTGAACTTGATTGATCAAGATACGATAAGCAAAGATAAAATGTCCAACTTGATTTGATGCAATGAAACTGAACACCTGCTTAGATTGAGTGTGATCAAAGATACTCTTTAAACCCTTGATTGAGTTTAAATGAGTAATCAGCTTGATGAAAAGCGATGAAACTGATTAACGTTAAGAGACTGATTTAGATAAAGACAATGTCATCTTGATATGAAGCGATAAAACTGATATGCCCCTAGTGATTGATTCAATTCAGATGGTCGAGAAATCTCAACTTGATATAAAGCGATGAAGTTGAGATACCCCTAGCACTGAGGTCTTATTTGATTGTCTTTAGTTGAAAAGATTTTTTCGCTCGACTTTTGATGAAGATTTGAAATTTTTCTCGACATTGAAGATGTGAGGTAATAAGGTCACGAGTATGCCCCCTCGGGAGCGAAATCGAAAGATGGGGAGGATACATGATTATAGGCAATTTTGAGTAATGATAAGTTGTTTTGAGTACAAATTGATTAGAGGAATTTTTGAAAATTTTGCGTTGATTGATAAGAAATTCAGCGCAAGTTGATTTGTAGAAATTAAATTGAGATTCAGCGTTGATTCATGAGAAATTGAGCGCAATTAGAAGAGAGAATGAGCTTTTGATGAAAAGCGCTAAGTGGTCCAAATTTTGTGAAATTGACTAGAAAAATGATCTTGAATTTTGATTTCGATCCTGAAAATGGAATCAAAACAGGCGAATTAGCTAAGGGTACAATTTTCATGTCCATCGGAACAAGTTGAAAAATTAGGGTTTTGGCTATATAAGGGGTAGAAGTGTCATTTTCAATTCATTTTAACCTTCCAAGTTTGAAAATTCAAAAAGCCTTCTGCAAAGAAAATGGTGGTCCCTACTCATGAGCATCGATTCAAGCGCCAGAGACGACATAATCGACCTCGACACTATGAGCCAGTGGTAAGTGATCAATCTTACGCCTTTTTATGTTCTCAATTTTGAATTTTTTTGTTCATTTTTCATGTTTTCCCACATTTTAGGTCGGCCTTTCTCATTTTGTCATGCGAGACAAGATTTTGTCTCATACAACAAACTGCTGAAGTATGTTTTGTTGTTTTAGGCCATTAGATTTTTTGTTCTAGGCCCACCCTTCTGTCCTACGACAACATGCCTAAAAGACCATTTTGTCATCCGGGGTCTAATCTTTTATCGTTTGGGTTTCTTTTGTCGTACGAAGCCTAATCCTGACTCATACGAGTTGCTGCCCTCCTGTGTTTTGTCGTTTGAAAAATAGTGAACATGTTTGAATGTCTAAACTTGAAATTTTGATTTTGCAATTGGCATAGTTGGATTTGCGTGATGTTTTGCTTCTCTTGTAGGCTTATTCAGAATGTTTTATGATGCTTCGTTGATTGATTTTTTTGTAGGTTCGATTGCCTCATGTGCTCTTCAGAGTGTTTATCCTCCTACCATGACATTAGTGTGGAAGTTAATAGAGGTTGATCAAGCTCATATTGATTTGTGCAGCTTGACACATCTTCTTGGGTTACCAGACATCCATGTGAATCACGGAATGCTCACAACATTGGTTGAGTGATTCCATTCAGAGCATAATACCTTCCATTTGCCAGTTGGGGAGATGACTATCACTCCCGAGGATGTATATAGGATCCTCCATATCCCTTTTGTTGGGGATAAAGTGGATTATGATGTAGCACACCTTCTCGAATTACAGGCAGTTAGGCATGTCTTCAGGGATCCTGATATTTTGACACGTTCCATCAGTTGGGACATCATGATGAGCAGATACAGTGAGGATTTTCCTCTGGCTTGTGTCCTAGCAGGGTTTATCGACTGCTTTCTAATGTCGGATAGAGGACAACAGGGATTCTAGTGTGGATGGGGCAAGATGCTAGAGAGATTGATGGAGACCCCTTAGAGGCTTGGCTAGGGTTCATGCATATTAGCCCACATGTATCGCGAGATGCATAAGATAGTGTATAGGGTAGGCAAGAGCATGGCTGCTGGTGTGTTGATCTTACAAGTTTGGGCTTGGGAGTACCTTCCCGTTTGTCGGCCTATTATAGATGACAGTAGAGAGCCTAGGCAGCCAATTATATATAGGTATGTCGGTTATATTACACAGCCCCATCTGGGCAAGACCGATTTTTAGCGACGGCAGTTAGAAGACCTTATAGTTGTGATATGGAGACATTATAGGGGCCTAGAGCCATGGGATGACTGGCGGCTACTACACAGGGATCTTTTTGTTATGCGTCCACTTATTGGCAGATTGCAGACTGTGGTGGAGCGATTTGTTATATCTCGAGTGATGAGGCAGTATGGTAGGCCTCAGGGGATCTCACAGGAATACACAGCATATGTGAGATATGCTGATGAGGAGAGGAAGAGATGGTCACCGAGGTTTTCCTATGCCTTGAGTATGCAGGAGCTCACTGGTTTACAATGCTTGAGATGGGACTACATGGATGATGTTGCAGATGCGGGGGTATTTCCCCAGTATAGGGATTGGTTCCAACAGCATCCATTCCCTAAGTTGATAGATCCAGCTTAGCAGGCTCCTCGTATTGAGGAGATTGAGGATGATGCCCCCATACAGAGACAAGCACAGAGACAGGGACAGGGACAGAGAGCTAAGGTGCCTAGGCGGACAGGTGGCGATCCTGGTGCTAGTAGCAGCAGGGTTCCAGCTAGGGTTGGACAGCAAAGGGGTGAGGGCGGATCCCTCAAGAGTATAGGCGTGAGATTGGGCGGAGTTGGGGAGGAGAGAGAAGCACCAAGACAGGTCTGGCAGTAGAGGGAGGAGAAGAGTGGAGGTGGAGATGGGGGTGGAGAGCCTACGAGAGAGCAGGAGACTGACGTGGGACAGTCAATGAGAGCATGTCTTGCGTAGCTGTAGTCACATTTGACAGTGGCTCAGACTCAGTTGGCAAAGCGAGTCCGATAGCTAGCAGATCTTAGGGTTGAGCGCGATCGTCAGATTGCAGAGTTGAGAGGAAAGACGAGAGCAGAGACAGTGGCTTTGCGGAAAGAGGTCCTTCACCAGATGAGTAGGGTGGCTTATTATGTTGTAGCGTACAGCGTAGCAATTCCAATTGGGCAGCAGGTTGTCCCCTACTCACATGTATATGGCACAGTCGAAGGGAGCTCGGGCACCTCGTCAGGATCCCGATTAGCAGGCTCCACCTCCTCCACCAGGCGATGAGGGAGAGGCTGAGAGCTAGATGTTCTTTTTTGTAGCTCTGATATTTTTTGTAGACATACCCATTTTTTTGTAGCCATACGATTCTTGCTTCGATGTGAGTTTGTATATGTCATTTGACATCATTTTGTACTTTGAGACTTGATACAATATATATATATATATATATATATTCTTTCTTTTATATGCAAATAAATGAGGAGAATGAGTAATGCAAATTTTTTATTTTTCTATGCAATAAGATGGATCCAAATGAGGAATATTGAAATGTATGGATCTATAGAAGATGCTCATGTATGCAGCTAACATCTCAAAACACAAGTACTTGATCGGAGAAATGATGAAAAGAGACCACTTAGCTAAGAAATGATGAAGCTTCCAGCTCTCATTCAGAAAATAAAGAGATCATTGTTACCATACCGAAATCACTCTAAATTCACAAGATGCAGAATGAAATACAAAATGATATGCAAAATGACATGCAACCGAAACCTAGTCACTGGATTTGAAAAGCTTAATTTTCATCATTGAGTATTTTACAACAACAACAGGCAGACTAGAATTCCTTTCTTTTCATGTGCAAATTTAATTATCTTGTTCACAATGACCCTTTTTCATTCATATCCTTGGACAGGTTTTGCAGGGGCCTAGATTGCATGATAAAGACATTCCCTCAAAACAAACAAAGAAATGATATGAACCTCCCTATAGCATACAAATAAGTGGAGTCAAGGTATGTGTGGAAATTTCACCTTAATGTGAAGCCACTTATCATAGACACCCAGCTGATTAGATGTTTTCAGATCATCGAAATCATTTCTACAAGCAGAAAACAACAAAGATATTATGCCCCCAATCCTTGCTCCTCCTAGTCAAGATAGACTTCCTGGAGTTACTTAGAGAGATAATAATCAAAATTCAATAAAAGATAGCACACAAAGAAAATTTTCATTCATAGCTCAAATTGTTCGGTGATTGTTTTCAGTTATGTTGTTTTGCTTGTTTTCTCAGTGATAAAACTCTTTAGTAGTTAGGATACAGGTGACTGACTCAGAGTGGATGACCGGGTATCACTGACGTAAAGATGACTTGGTGGATACTGCTTAGGACATGTAATGTGCTCTTGTCGATTACCTAAGACTAGGACATTGATCAGTTTCAAGCCATGAGGGTTCCAACGAACCAGGATATCACAAAAGTGACTGAAATATGTACAAGCGAAAGCAAAGATGCATGAAAGTGGGAATGCCAATGTTACATTGATAGATGGAGTGCTTGAGTAAAAGAGGTGCCTGTTTACCAGGTTTTCACCTGCTTCGCAGAGATTCATTTTATTTTTTTTACCAAGGTGTCTGTTTACCAGGTTTTCACCAAGGCATTTTCTCTCTTTTTCCTTTTTTTTTATTTTTTTGAATTTCTTGAGGACTTTTTCTGATTTTTAGGATTTCTTTGGGACATTTTAGCTAATTTTTAGGATTTTTTTAAGGACTTTTTAGCTATATAGGCTGTTGGAGCAGAGAATATTTAGGCGAAGAATTTCTTCTGATGGATGGTGTTGATCGGTTCATGGACCTGTTCTCCTTCCAATGTTGAGAGTTGATAGGCACCAGAGCCAAAAGTTGCAGTAACAATATAGGGACGCAGCCAGTTGTGTTCAAACTTCCCTTTGTTGTCTCGAAACTGTTGATTTTTAGGATTTTCTCTTACAACTAGGTCACCAACCTGAAATTCTCTTTGTCGAAACTTCTTGTTATATCTTCTGGACATTCTCTTTTGATACACTCTGAGATGATCAAATGCCACTCGTCGACGCTCATCCAACAATTCAAGCTCTTGCAATCTAGATATTCTATAGTCTTCATCAGTAATAAGACCTTGCAAAGAAACTCTTAGAGATGGTATTTCCACCTCAATAGGTAATACTGCTTCAGACCCATACACCAAAGAAAAGGGTGTAGCCCCAGTAGGCATTTTGATACTTGTTCTATAAGCCCACAATGCAGGATTGAGCTACAGATGCCAATCCTTCCCAGATTTGTTCACTATTCTATGCAAGATAGTCAATAGGTTTTTGTTAGATGCCTCTGCTTGTCCATTACCTTGAGAGTAATATAGTGATGACCAGTGCTGTTTTATTTTGAATTTCTCACAAAGTTCATTTACATCTTTGTTCTTGAACTGTCCTCCATTATCAGTTATAATGGATGAAGGTATACCATACCTGCAGATGATATAATTAAGAATAAATAGAGCTACTTGTTTGTCGGTTGCCTTGATGAGTGGAACAGCTTCTACCCACTTAGCGAAGTACTTAGTGGTAGTGATAATAAATTTGTGTCCATTAGATGATGCAGGATATATTTGGCCAATTAGATCAAACACCCACTATTGAAAGGGTTAGTGTGTCACAAAAGGTATGAGATCGCTTGCGGGAGCATGGATAAGGTGCCCATGTAGTTGGCACTTTTCACAAGTTTTAGCAAATTTTATAGCTTCTTTCTCCATGTCTGGCTAGTAGTAGCCAGCCCTTAGTAGTTTTCATGCTAAAGTTAGACTGTTTGAATGGGATCCACAAACACCTTCATGAACCTCAGATAATGTGCATTGGGACTCCTTAGTTTCTAGACATCGAAGAAAAGTATTATCTAAACCTCGCTTGAATAGGTCATTAGCAATGATGATGTACCATGACACATTTCGGATTAGGTTCCTTTTTTTATTTTGGGAAAGATTAGCAGGGACAACTTGGTCACACAGGTAAGAGTAAATGTGGCTATAACGAGTGATGAGTCATTTCCAATAATAGAATAGACCATCTAGGACTCGGGAGAATCATAGGCAGGATAATGTAACTCTTCCACTAGGAATTCAAAGTGAAAATTAGATTCATGTAGTTGTGGTATAGATGCCAAAGTGGCCATTGCATCCGCTTCTCTATTTGCTGTTCTAGGGATCCGCTGAAATGATACGAAAGTAAAGTATTTCTTGAGATCATCCACCATTATCTTATAAGGCATCAGTTTCTCATCTATTTTTTGATATAGGTCATTGATTTGGTTGATAATGAGTTGAGAATCTCCATAGATGTGTAATTCAACAATCTTCCACTCGATGGTCAGCTTGATCATGTTTACCAAAGCTTCATATTCTGCAATGTTGTTTGTGCAAGGGAAGAGAATCTTGTAAGCTTTCGGAATTGAATATTTTTGAGGAGTAATAAAAAGTATTCTGGCACCAAAACCATGTTGAGTGAAATACCCATCAAAGAACATCTTCCATGATTATTGAGTAAGGTGCATGATTGATTCATCTAGGAATTCTATATGTAGAGGTTGATTGTCTTCAAGTGGAGCATTGGAAAGTTGGTCTACAATAACTTGTCCTTTGATGGCTTTACGTTCCACATATTCAATATCAAATTTTGTAAGAACCATGACCCATTTGGCCAATCTCCCTGTAAGCGTTTCTTTACTGAGAAGATATTTGAGTGGATCAATCTTGGCTACCAGCTTAATAGAGTGTGCTAACATATAGTGCCTTAATTTTTGTGATTCAAAGACCAATGCCAAGCATGCTTTCTCTATTATAGTGTAGTTCATTTCATAAGACACCAATGTTCTACTGATGTAATAGATATCTCGTTCCTTTTTATTATCATCATGTTGTGCCAAAAGTGCCCCCAGTGAAGTATCTGTAGCAGATATGTATAAAATCAATGGCTTACCTTGAATCTATGTCATTAATATGGGTGGATTAGAAATATATTCTTTGATTTGTTTTAAATGTTGTTCACAATCTTTATCCCAATTGTATTGGACTCCTTTCTGTAATACCTTTATGAAGGGTTGAGCTTTGTCTGCTAGCTAAGATATCAAATGCCTTATTGACTGAAGACGGTCCTGTAAACTTCTCATTTGACTGATATTCTTGGGCGGAGGCATTTCCATTATAGCTTGGACCTTTTCAGGGTCAACCTCAATTCCTTTTTTTGAAATTATATAACCAAGCAATTTTCCTAATGTCACCCCAAATGCATAGAATCTTTCCATACTATCTAGTATGAGGCCTAGTTCTTGAATATGCGTAGATCTCTTCATGGTTTTTACTAGGGTGTCATCAACATAATCTTCCATTTTTTTATGCATCATATCATGGAAGATAGTGGTTACCGCTCTTTGGTAAGTTGCTCCTGCGTTCTTTAGCCCAAACGGCATAACATTCTAGCAGAAGATTCCCCATACACACATGAAAGCTATCTTTTCTTGATCTTCAAGCGCTATCTTGATCTGATTGTAACTAGAGAATCCATCCATTAATGAATACATCTCATATCCAACAGTCATATCTACTATCATGTGAATGTTGGGCAATGGAAAGTCGTCTTTCGGACATGCTTTGTTGAGATCCATAAAGTCTGTGCAAACTCTAATGGATTTATCTTCCTTTGATACAAGTACTATGTTTGATATCCATTCTAGGTAGTCAATAGCTTTGATAAATCCAGCTTTTAGTAATTTCTCTAATTCAGCTTTGACTAGCAGTGCCACATGAGGATGAATCTTATAGAGTTTTTGCTTGATTGGTTTAACTCCTAGTGTAATAGAGAGATGATACATGATGAGATCAAGATCTAGTCCTAGCATATCTAAGTATGTCCATGCAAAGTTGATCTTCTTTTCTAAAAAAAGGTTGCTGAAATCTTTTAACTCTAGTGATTGAGCTAAATGAATGATGTGTGGTGTCTCTTGACTCCCAATGTTCACTGGCTGAGTTGGCTTGATCAATATGGAAGATCTCTCCTGGAAGTGACTTGGCAGTATATCAAGTATCTCACCTTCAGGCGCCTCAGAGAGGTTTTCACCTTTAGGTACGTCCTTTATTTTCTCTTTTTTAGATTCTGACACCACCATAATGTGGTTTTCTCCATCAGGTCTTATTTTTATTTTTCTTATTTTTGTGACTAAGATACTTGATATCTGTTTCAGTCGTGTTTTCACTTTGTTCCCTGGTGGAAGAGTTCATGGGTTCAACTGCATTGAGATAATAGGCTAATGTATAGTCATTGGAAAAAGTAGATACATTCAAGGGTTGGTTATAAAGAGTACAATCAATCAGTTCAGGATGTATTAAGGATAAGGTTGGAACAAGCTCAAGGGAGTTCATGGTACTATCATCATGGCTTCGGACCGACCAGTCAAGTTTCAAAAGACTACCTTGCATATGTGTCTTGAGACCAGGAAGAGTTACGACACAATTATCGAAATTCATGTTAGTATCTATTGGACCTAATCCAACCGACTGACTTCTAGCATCGTCGCCTACTTCAGACTGGCCTACATACCGTGGTGTGATAGTAAAAGGATCAGCAGACAGTATCTCAACATTCATGACGGAGTAGTCATAATGTGTTATTGAATAGTTGTTGTTATAAATAGAGCTCCTGTCTGAGGCATCAGAGTCATAGGATGAAGTTTTTGACTCATCTTCAAGTGGCTTAGTAAAAGTATATATAGTATCAATACCCACATCTTTGATGGTGCATGTTCCTTCATGATTTGGTTCATTGATTACTTATATTTGACACACTTGTGGACATAACCTTGATGGTTCTATTAATCCCTATCATTTGTTCCATTCAGATTCCTCTAGACTGATGACTGGTTCTGTTTCTGTAGCTTCTAATTCTTCTTTTTTAGTTTCGTACCTGATTTGTCTTATCTCATAAGAGGGAGAGTTGGTAGGTGAATAAATTGCTTGTGTTCATTCTTCCTCCAGCTGTTGTTCATAGTCTTCTCATCTTTTTAGTCTGATTTCTTCCATTTCCCTTTGCATTCTTACTTACGTATCAGCTTTTGTGCATCATCTGTGATATCACTAGATTCTTCAGGGGTTTCTGTAGTAGATGTATCTGAGAGATGGTTCGGACCCCATTCATACTCATTTGAATCAGTTTCTAAATCATCTACTTGTTGTATGCCAGTATATGTGACTGGAACTTTCAGTGGTGCAAACAATTCTCTGATTCTGTATACTTCGTCTCTCATATCCTCTGGGACTTCTACTTCTTGTGGTATTATAGTTGATATAATTAGAACTTGATTACCATCTGTTTCCTCTCTCTAGGTTGGCAATCCTTCTTGTTTATCACTGCACTCTTCCTGGGTTTGTTGGGTATTAATTTCTTATGTTGTTAAAGGTAGTACCTTTTTCTTCCACTTAAGTTGATGGTGGGAAGTGTGCTTTTGATATGATGACTTTGTTGGATCATATCCCAGTCCATCTTTATCATTGGCAGACTTAGTTTGTAATTGAATAGGTTCAACAATACCTTTTTGACGCTTGCCTAGAGGACTGGTACCTGAATATCCCATGCGTTGAAGCATCTTATAGCCTGGACCATATTGTTTCAGGGAAATCTCACAATGTCGTATTTCTTTGTTTGCACTGTCCAGTACCTCTCTATGAGCAGAAGAGGTCTTAAGCAGTTCCAAAATGGAGATTTGAGCATTGGTTCTCTTCAATTGTTTGACAATACTATAGCCAGGAGAAGATGATAAAGCCAGCTATTTTGATTTGGCCATGATTGTGTATGTTTTTTTATTTGGTATATTTGATCTTGTTTGATCGAAAGTTGAGGAAAAAGCTCCCGGGAGATTAATCTTCCTTTGAGTGTGAGTCATAGCATTAGCAGTTTGAGCTTGACTTTGGTGATCCTGGATTATGATCATATTGCAATATTCAGGTTGAGTAGATTCAATCATGTTGATCACATTATCATTGTTAGTGTAGGTATAATTGACTCTAGCTCCTCCATTGGATTTTTAGGAATCTCCTTGTTCATAAGTCGGTAAGGGATCTTTAAAGGCCTTATGATCAGCATTAGTCGCATCATTTCCAACAACGATCTTGCCTGCATCAATGAGATCTTGGATTTCATGTCAGAGTTTCATGCAGTTGTTTATGTTATGTCCCTTGTTCCGATGGTAGTCACAGTATTCATTTTCTCTCCACCATTTGGGTCTAATTTTTGGGTCATATGGTCTAGAATTGTCTGGCAATGTTATCAAATTATTTGCCAATAAAGTTTTAAAAGCTGATTCATATGATTCATTTAGAGGAGTAAAATCACGCTTAGGTTTTGAAAGCCAAGGCTTTTCTTTAAACTATTCTCTTGCTTTCTTTGGAGGATTTTCTATCGCAGTTTCAAGTGCCTTGAGTGCTTGTGTGCCATTGGCCAAGTTAAATATTGTGGATTTTGTTTTTGCTTGGATAGTATCTACCACTCCATCACTAACAATGTTCATGTTGTTATCTTTGTCATATTCCCAGTACTTCCTCTTTTCTTTAGAACTATATCCTTGCGATGTTTCTTTCCAAAGTGATATATCTCCCTTTTTTATAAGCACATATTCCATTCTGAGCGCGTTATATACCATTTTGTTGAATGAAGGATGTACTTGCATATGGACACTATACTTCAATTCAGGGATTAAGTTGTTGACAAAGATATCCATTTTCTCAAGGTCTGGGATAGTCTCTGAATATCTAGAGAACATCTTTCTCCATCGTTGGAGAAAAGTGAGAAAGGGTTCTTCTCTTTTTTGTTTGGTATTGCAAAGTTCTATCATAGTGACTGGGTGATGAATGTTGTAGGAGTATTGTTGTAGGATTAGTTGGATTAATTCTTCGAAAGTTTTTATTCCCATGGGTATACTTGAGAACCATTCCATAGCTTTCCCCCTTAAACTTCTCGAGAAAAGGCGCATGAGATACGTTTAGTTGTGAATGAACTCCATACATAAAGCACAAAATTCTCTGATATGATCTTGGGGGTCCGTATTCTCATCATATTTGTCAAACTAAAGCATTTCTACCCTTGAGGGAAAGGGAGGCATGTAAAGGTTTTTATCAAATGGGAATGGGCATATTGTGTCTAGAGAATATTGTTTTGGTGTTTTATCTTTGTTTTTTAGTTTTGTGACCTCAGTTTGTAATATTTGCATTTGTTTGTTTATCTTTCCCCATGGTGTCTCTTCCTCTTTAGTGACAAGGGCCTCCACATTATAACTAATAGGGAATTTGGTGCCTTGCTTTGCTAATTCTAGCAAATAGTTTTCTTTTTCCTTAGCCATGATGACCTTCATCATTTTTCAAAATTCTTTATCATTCTGACATTTATGTATTTCGGCCTCGTGAGGCTCAGGAAGCTCAGATTCAGTTGATGAGGAATCATTGTTAGTGGCATGATTGCAGAAGTTGTCGTGAGTGTCTCGTTTACTAGCTTCTATTTCTTATCTTTCCCTAGACATGGTGGGAGAGAGGGGCCGAGAAAAGATTGGTAGATCATTAATTGGTATTTGTGACGAGGATGGTTTATTTGGAAAGAGATTTTCTACAAAGAATGGATTGTCGTTTGATGAAAAGGGTGTTTTTTTCTGTTTGTTTTGCTGTGAGAGTTTCTGGTTTGAACAGGCATTTGTAACCAATGGGACCGAGAGCTAAATGTGTTGCAGAAGTCAAGATCAAATTGTAGCTAGTAGTTCGTTTAACGTAGTGATTGAGAGAAGTTACTAAGATTCGGTCTGGTTTCAAGAATGATCTATCCTATGTAAGATGTTATCTAAGTTAACTTAGGTTTGATAAGATGTTGTTTGAACTAGCTTAAAGATGATCAAAAAAATCATGCCACACAATGGCAGGGGTACACTATCAAGGTTGTTTATGCTCAGGAGGATGATAACCAGTTTTAGGCTTGTTGTAGACTGTTTTAGGTAGGTTTGACTGTTCTAAGACTGTACAACAATATAGCAGCTTTAGGATAATAAGAGTTTTGTTTCATACGAGTTGCTCCCTAGTACGGTACGACACATGGGCATGTCCCGAATGACAAAGGATTCAGTGTAGTTTTGTCTCGTATGACATAGGATTTAGCTTTAAATGACAGACTTCTGGGTTTTGTACGACAGAGGATTGAGCTCGGACGACAAATTAGCAGACTCGTACAACATAGGATATGGTGCAGGACGACAAATGATTAGGTTCGTACAACTGTTAACAAGACAGAGACAAAAATTTTGAGTTTTTCAATAACTCAGTATGACCAATTCTGAGATGGACTGATTTTGACCAGGATAGAGTAGTTTTGGACAAATTTTCAACTTAGGGTAGACTAGTTCTGACACGAACAGATGTTATCACTGAGTTGTTGATTTGTTTTCTCCAGTTTTAGTATTCTAGTTTTAGTTTGAGGGATGAAAACACAGAAAACACGCAGTATGAATAGTAACTCCAATCACAACATGCAAACCCTATGGAAGTTGGCTTAGAGAAAAAAACCTTTGCTTGCTGACTTAGGTACACACCCAATAGCTAATCAGAATATGACTATTGAGTCTCACACAATGGATTCTCAACGGTGTATTAACTGACTCCAAATGCTAATGGGGGCACGATATGGCAAGTGTCTTGAGAGAGTTACTATCTCTCTTGCAGAAAGATTATCAACCTTTCGGAGGTGAATCGGGTAGCTTCTAATTTTAATTGGATCTAGTAAGGGTTCCATTCGGTGCATCGAGGTATAAACTCAATTAAGAGGTCTCCCAGCCTTTAAAACCAAGGTTCAATATACCTGAAGGTACTGAGGAGAGCTATTCCCGAGCATTGTCATTGACTTGATTTTCATCAAATCACGTTTATTTTATAGTGAGATGGAGTACTTGCCATTTAGCCGTTCCCACTTAGGTCGTTCCGCTCACACCGGCCATAAAGGATTTAAGAGTTTTTAAGCTCCTCGAGAGGGCAAGCTTGCTAAAGATATACAAATCTCAAACAAAGAAAATGCCTCAAGGGTCTGGATTTTCGATTGTCTAAAAAGACAAGAGCATACTCTCCTACCTCTTGGAATTTACTTAAAACACGAAATACAAATTTGTTCTTTAACTAGATAGCAAGTTAGGTGCCTAAAAAATGAATTTAAAGAATACACGATGTTTGGTTGATTCTCTTTAGGCAACCTGTAAAAACAATGTATTAGTAGTCATGTTGTTTTCATTCTTTGATAGGTGTATGTTTGATTGATAAATTCTTTGACAAGCGTCCTACAAGAAACTGGTTAGGCTGTGAAAATATCAGGCAGATAGAAGACGATTCAGGGTTAGCGTCAGTATCATCAAAATTTGACAGAAGACCTGAAAAGTGAAACTTTCTTTAACCCAACAGAATACAGAATCGTATGACAATTATCATAGAATGAAATGACAAAAGACTTTTATCATACGAGTCAGAACTAAGCATAGGACGACAGAAGATAAAACCAGATAATCAGAACAGCATGTCGTACGACAAGTAACAGGCTTCAATATAATGTTGTACGATAAATAACATGCTTCAATATAATTTTGTATGATGCAGTGATACTATTTGTATGATATTTCGCAGAGATTGTACGGACGAAACCTACGAGATTAAAAAAATGATTTTGAGGCCGAAAAAATAGTTTCCTGCCCCATGGTGGGTGCCAAAAATGTGTGTGTGAAAAGTGGACCTGTAACTGTATCTGGAATACACAACACTTCAATTAAGTCATTAGATGCATGGTTAGTAAATCAATAATCAATAAATAATAAACCATTACAAATCGACCCATTGCCTTCTAGTAGATGCGAGTTTAGATTGCTCTTAGATTGCTAAGCTATCCAGTGACTTGAGAACACCTAAACGAAGGATTTTTAAATCTATATGAGCATGAATATGAGCTAAATGGATGCAAGATTTAAGCTAGATATGCAAGATTAATCTAACATGATTTAAGCCATATATGAATATTTAAGCTAAATGATTTAATGAATATAAAATAACTAATATGCAATATCTCAATGCAAATTCTCAATGAACCTAGAGCAAAAACAACATAATAGCAATATATTCTCCAGGATTTTTGAATGAGAGATGAGAGCCTGAATTTATAGAAAATTCAAAAAGAAACCAAAGACTAAGACGAAATGACAATGAGCGGTCAAGATTTTCCAAGAGGAAGCACAATCCAAGTGAATTGATGTGATTGGATGCTTTTCTCTGTTTTAAAGGAAATTGAACTAAAATTAAGATAAAATCAAGAAAAAACTGATTTATTCTCTATTTCATTGAATTTTAATATTTAATTGTTTTAATTGCTTTCTTTGAGATTATTTATCAATTTTTAATTTGTTTTTCAAGATTATCTCCAATTGATTTCTTTTCTCAAATTTTTAATTCTTTTATTTGTCAACTAATTCCTTTTTTGATTTGTTTCCTTTTTTGAAGATTTGTGCTCATAATTTCCAATTCCTCTTTCTTGATTTGTTTCCCTTTTTGAAGATTTATGGCAAATTGATTTATTTAATTAAATATGCTAGGATATTTAATAAAATAAATAAGATAATTGTTTAAAATAATTTACTTGGAATGATTTAATTAATTAAATAAATATTTAATTAATATTGGTTGATTAATTTTGCCATGTGACATTTGATGATTAAAGAATTAATTGTGTGCTCAAGATTTATTTAATTGCCTTTGGTTAGGACCTTGGTGACATTGTCGAGATTAGGGACCCATGGTTTAGATGACCATTTTTAGGGTATCACACTTAGGTGGAAGGAATAGATTTTGAAGAAAAATTTTCTCTGGTAGAAAGGATGGAAGCTATACGTATGTTTCCTGTATTTTATTCTTACAAGAACTTTAGATTTTATCAAATGGATGTCAAGATACCATTTTTGAATGGAGATCTAGAAGAAGAGGTATACATTGAGAAAACGGATGGGTTTATACTAATAGAAGATTTAGATATGGTGTGAAGACTGAAGAAATCATTGTATGGGCTCAAATAGGTTTCCAAGGTTTGGTATGAAGATTAGATAGGTATTTTCTATGATATAATTTTAGGAAAGGTACAATAGATAGTAATCTTTATTTCAAGATTGATGGAGATAAGTTATTGATTGTTATAGTTTATGTTGACGACATTATATTCAAAGGAAATGATAGCTTATGTAAATATTTTTCTAAAGAGATGCAAAAAGAGTTTGAAATGTCAATGATTGGTGAGTTATCTTTCTTTCTTGGAGACTTAGTTTCCATATAGACTGATAGAAGATCTGGATATGGTGTGTAGACTGAAGAAATCATTGTATGGGCTCAAACAGGTTTCCAAGGTTTCGTATGCAAGATTATACAGGTATTTGCTATGACAAAATTTATGGAAAGGTACAATAGATAGGAATATTTATTTCAATATTGATGGAGATAAGTTATTGATTGTTATAGTTTATGTTGATGACATTATATTCAAAGGAAATGATAGCTTATGTAAAGATTTTTCTAAAGAGATGCAAAAATATTTTGAAATGTCAATGATTAGTGAGTTATCTTTCTTTCTTGGATTACAAGTTATTTAATCAAAAACTGAAATTTTAATCTCACAAAGAAAGTATGTGAAATAATTGTTGAAGAAATTTGAGTTTGATGGTTTTAAACCTATTACAACTCCTTTGACCATTGGTTGCAAGATGAGAAAAGATGATGAAACTCTGGAGATTAATTAGAAGTACAGATCAATGATTGCTAGATTATTGTATTTGGTAGCATCTAGATCAGATATCGTGCAACTTATATGTTTGGCAGCTAGGTTTTAGGTAAATCCGAAGGTTACACATGAGCAAGTTGTGAAAAGAATTTTTGGATATTTGAAAGGTACTGTAGATTTTAGACTCTGGTATAAAAAAGGTAGAGATTTCATGTTAAAAGTTTATACTGATAGTATCTACCACTCCATCACTAACAACATTCATGTTGTCATCATTGTCATATTTCCAGTACTTTCTCTTTTCTTTAGAACTATAACCTTGCGATGTTTCTTTCCAAAGTGATATATCTCCCTTTTTTATAAGCACATCTTCCATTCTAAGGGCGTTATCTACCATTTTGTTGAATGAAGGATGTACTTGCATCTGGGCATTGTACTTTAATTCAAGGATTAAGTTGTTTACAAAGATATCCATTTTCTCAAGGTCTGGGATAGTCTATGAATATCTAGAGAACATCTTTCTCCATCGTTGGAGAAAAGTGAGAAAGGGTTCTCTTGTTTTTTATTTGGTATTGCAAAGTTCTATCATAGTGACTGGGTGACGAATGTTGGAGGAGTATTGTTGTAGGAATAGTTGGATTAATTCTTCGAAAGTTTTTATTCCCATGGGTAGACTTGAGAACCATTCCATAGCTTGCCCCCCTAAACTTCTCGAGAAAAGGCACATGAGATACGTTTGGTTGTGCATGAACTCCATACATAAAGCACAAAATTCTCTGATATGATCTTGGGGGTCCGTATTCTCATCATATTTGTCAAACTTAGGCATTTCTACCCTTGAGGGAAAGGGAGGCATGTAAAGGTTTTTGTCAAATGGGAATGGGCATATTGTGTCCAGAGAAAATTGTTTTGGTGTTTTATCTTTGTTTTTTAGTTTTGTGACCTTGTTTGTAATGTTTGCATTTGTTTGTTTATCTTTCCCCATGGTGTCTCTTCTTCTTTAGTGATGAGGGGCTCCACATTATAACCAATAGGGAGTTTGGTGCCTTGCTTTGCTAATTCTAGGAAATAGTCTTCTTTTTCCCTAGCCATGATGACCTTCATCATTTTTTGAAATTCTTTATCATTCTGACATTTATGAATTTCGGCCTCGGGAGGCTCAGGAAGCTCAGATTCAGTTGATGAGGAATCACTGTTAGTGGCATGATTGCAGAAGTTGTCATGAGTGTCTCGTTTACTAGCTTCTCTTTCTTGTCTTTCCCTAGACATGGTGGGAGAGAGGGGCCGACCAAAGATTGGTAGATCGTAAACTAGTATTTGTGATAAGGGTCCGGTTTATTTGGAAAGAGATTTTCTACAAAGAATGGATTGTTGTTTGATGAAAAGGGTGTTTTTTTATTTGTTTGTTTTGCTGCAAGAGTTTCTGGTTTGAACAGGCATTTGTAACCGACCGAACTGAGAGCTAAATGTGTTGCAGTAGTTTGTTTAACATAGTGATTGAGAGAAGTTACTAAAATCTGGTCTAGTTTCAAGAATGATCTATCCTATGTAAGACGTTATCTAAGTTAACTTAGGTTTGATAAGATGTTGTTTGAACTAGCTTAAAGATGATCGACAAAATTGTGCAACGCAATGACAGGGGTACACTATCAACGTTGTTTATGCTCAGGAGGATGATAACCAATTTTAGGCTCGCTATAGACTGTTTTAGGCAGGTTTGACTATTCTGGACTGATAAACTCAGAGACTTGTACGACATGATTTCTAAGACTGTACGACAGTATAGAAGCTTTAGGATAATAACAGTTTTGTTTTGTACGAGTTGCTCCCTAGTACAGTATAACAAATGGGCATGTCCCGAACGACAAAGGATTCAATGCAGTTTTGTCTCGTACGACATAGGATTTAGCTTTAAATGACAGACTTCTGGGTTTTGTATGACAGAGGATTGATCTCGAATGACAAATTAGTAGACTCGTACAACACAGGATATGGTGCAGGACGACAAATGATCAGGTTCGTACGATTGTTAACAGGACAGAGACAAAAATTATGAGTTTTTCAATAACTGAGTATGAGCAATTCTGAGATGGACTGATTTTTGACCAGGATAGACTAGTTTTGGACAAATTTTTGACTTAGGGTAGACTAGTTCTGACACGGACAGAGTTTATCACTGTGTTGTTGATTTGTTTTCTCTAGTTTTAGTATTCCAGTTTTAGTTTGAGGGATGAAAACACAAAAAACACGTAGTTCAAACAGTAACTCCAATCACAACATGCAAACCCTATGGAAGTTGGCTTAGAGAAGAAAACCTTTGCTTGCTAACTTAGGTACACACCCAATAGCTAATCAGAATATGGTCGTTGAGTCTCACATAATGGATTCTCAACACCGTATTAACCGACTCCAAATGCTAATGGGAGCACAATATGGCAAGTGTCTTGGGAGAGTTACTATCTCTCTTGCAGAAACATTATCAACCTTTCGAAGGTGAATCGAGTAGCTTATAATTTTAATTGGATCTAGTAAGGGTTCCATTCAGCGCGTCAAGGTATAAACTCAATTAAGAGGTCTCGCAGCCTTGAAAACTAAGGTTCAATATACCCGAAAGTACTGAGGAGAGCTATTCCCGAGCACTGTCGTTGACTTGATTTTCATCAAATCACATTTATTTTATAGTGAGCTGGAGTACTTGGCATTTAGCCATTCCCACTTAGGTCATTCTGCTCACACCGGCCATAAAGGCTTTAAGAGTTTTTAAGCTCCTCGGGAGGGCAAGCCTGCTAAAGATATACAAATCTCAAACAAAGAAAATGCCTCAAGGGACTGGATTTTTGATTGTCTAAAAACACAAGAGCATACTCTCCTACCTCTCGAAATTTACTTAAAACACAAAATACAGATTTGTTCTTTAACCAGATAGCAAGTTAGGTTCCTAAAAAATGAATTTAAAGAATACACGATGTTTGGTTGATTCTCTTTAGGCAACCTGCAAAAACAATGTATCAGTAATCATGTTGTTTTCATTCTTTGACAGGCGTATGTTTGATTGATAAATTCTTTGACAAGAGTCCTACAAGAAACTGGTTAGGCTGTGAAAATATTAGGCAGACAAAAGATGATTTAGGGTTAGCGTCAGTATCATCAAAATTTGATAGAAGACCTGAAAAGTGAAACTTGCTTTAACCCAACAGAATACAGAATCATATGACAATTATCATAGAATGAAATGACAAAAGAATTTTATCATACGAGTCAGAACTAAGCATAGGACAATAGAAGATAAAATCAGATAATCAGAACAGCATGTCGTACGACACCACTTTCTGATTCATATGGCAAGTAACATGCTTCAATATAATGTCGTACGATAAATAACATGCTTCAATATAATTTTGTATGATGTAGTGATACTATTCGTACAATATTTCGTAGAGATTGTACGGATGAAACATGCAAGATAAAAAAAATGATTTTGAGGCCAAAAATTTAGTTTCCTGGCCCACGATGGGTGCCAAAAATATGTGTGTGAAAAGTGGACCTGTATCTGTATCTGGAATACACAACACTCCAATTAATTCATTAGATGCATGGTTAGTAAATCAATAATCAATGAATAATAAACCATTACAAATCGACCCATTGCCTTCTAGTAGATGCGATTTTAGATTGCTCTCAGATTGCTAAGTTATCCAGTGACTTGACAACACCTAAATGAAGGATTTTTAAATCTATATGAACATGAATATGAGCTAAATGGATGCAAGATTTAAGCTAGATATGCAAGATTAGTTTAACATGATTTAAGCCATATATGAATATTTAAGCTAAATGATTTAATGAATATGAAATAACTAATATGCAATATCTCAATGCAAATTCTCAATGAACCTAGAGCAAAAACAACATAATAACAATATATTCTCCAGGATTTTTGAATGAGAGATGAGAGCCTGAATTTATAGAAAATTCATAAAGAAACCAAAGGCTAAGACGAAATGATGATGAGCTGTCAAGATTTTCCAAGAGGAAGCACAATCCAAGTGAATTGATGTGATTGGATGATTTTCTCAGTTTTAAAGGAAATTGAACTAAAATTAAGATAAAATCAAGAAAAAACTGATTTATTCTCTATTTCATTCAATTTTAATATTTAATTGTTTTAATTGCTTTCTTTGAGATTATTTATCAATTTTTAATTTGTTTTTCAAGATTATCTCCAATTGATTTCTTTTCTCAAACTTTTAATTCTTTTTTTTGTCAACTAATTCCTTTTTTGATTTGTTTCCTTTTTTGAAGATTTGTGCTCATAATTTCCAATTCCTCTTTCTTGATTTGTTTCCCTTTTTGAAGATTTATGGCAAATTGATTTATTTAATTAAATATGCTAGGATATTTAATAAAAAAAATAAGATAATTGTTTTAAATGATTTACTTGGAATGATTTAATTAATTAAATAAATATTTAATTAATATTGGTTGATTAATTTTGCCATGTGACATTTGATGATTATAGAATTAATTGTGTACTCAAGATTTATTTAATTGCCTTTTGTTAGGACCTTGGTGACGTTGTTGAGATTAGGGACCCATGGTTTAGATGACCATTTTTAGGGTATTACACTTAGGTGGAAGGAATAGATTTTGAAGAAACTTTTTCTCTGGTAGAAAGGATGGAAGCTATACGTATGTTTCTTGTATTTTCTTCTTACAAGAACTTTAGATTTTATCAAATGGATGCCAAGATAGCATTTTTGAATGGAGATCTAAAAGAAGAAGTATACATTGAGAAAACGGATGGGTTTATACTAATAGAAGATCTAGATATGGTGTGCAGACTGAAGAAATCATTGTATGGGCTGAAATACGTTTCCAAGGTTTGGTATGAAGATTAGACAGGTATTTTCTATGATAGAATTTTAGGAAAGGTACAATAGATAGTAATCTTTATTTTAAGATTGATGGAGATAAGTTATTGATTGTTATAGTTTATGTTGATGACATTATATTCAAAGGAAATGATAGCTTATGTAAAGATTTTTCTAAAGAGATGGAAAAAGAGTTTGAAATGCCAATGATTGGTGAGTTATCTTTCTTTCTTGGATTACAAGTTATTTAATCTAAAACTAGAATTTTTAGCTCACAAAGAAAGTATGTGAAAGAAATGATGAAGAAATTTGAGTTTGATGGTTGTAAACCTATTACAACTCCTTTGACTGTTGGTTGCAAGCTAAGAAAACATAATGAATCCCTAGAGATTAATTAGAAGCAAAAATCAATTATTGATAGATTATTGTATTTGGCAGCATCTAGGCTAGATATCATGCAGGTTGTATGTTTGGAGGCTAGGTTTTAGGCAAATCCTAAGGTTACACATGAGCAAGTTATGAAAAGAATTTTCATATATTTGAAAGGTACTGTAGATTTTAGAATTTGGTATAAAAAAGGTGGAGATTTCATGTTAAAAGTTTATACTGATGTAGATTGGGTTGGAAATGTCGATGATTGGAAGAGTACTAGTGGTAGTGCTTTCTTTTTAGGAGACAAAATGGTCTCTTGGTTCAGTATGAAACAAGACTTAGTTTCCATATAGACTGATAGAAGATCTAAATATGGTGTGTAGACTGAAGAAATCATTGTATGGGCTCAAACAGGTTTCCAAGGTTTCGTACGCAAGATTATACAGGTATTTGCTATGACAAAATTTCAGGAAAGGTACAATAGATAGTAATATTTATTTCAATATTGATAGAGATAAGTTATTGATTGTTACAGTTTATGTTGATGACATATTATTCAAAGGAAATGATAGCTTATGTAAAGATTTTTCTAAAGAGATGCAAAAAGATTTTGAATGTCAATGATTAGTGAGTTATCTTTCTCTCTTGGATTACAAGTTATTTAATCTAAAACTAAAATTTTAATTTCACAAGGAAAGTATGTGAACTAAATGTTGAAGAAATTTGAGTTTGATGGTTGTAAACCTATTACAAATCCTTTGACCATTGGTTGCAAGATGAGAAAAGATGATGAAACTCTGGAGATTAATTAGAAGTACATATCAATGATTTCTTTATTATTATATTTGGTAGCATCTAGATCAGATAACGTGCAATTTATATGTTTGGCAGCTATGTTTTAGGCAAATCCAAAGGTTACACATGAGCAATTTGTGAAAAGAATTTTTGAATATTTGAAAGGCACTGTAGATTTTACACTCTGGTATAAAAAGGTAGAGATTTCATGTTAAAAGTTTATACTCATGGAAATTGGGTTGGAAATGTTGATGACTAGAAGAATACTAGTGGTGGTGCTTTCTTTTTAGGACACAAATTGATCTCTTAGTTTAGTATGAAACAAGACTTAGTTTCTTTATGGACTGTTGAAATAAAGTATATATTTGTAGCATCTTGTCATACTCGGGTAATATGGATTAGACAAACCCTTAGAGATATCAAGGTAACATATGATGAAGCAAATCCTACTATGTGTGACAATACAAGTGCAATAAACATTTCAAAAAAATTGGTTATGCATTCAAGAACAAAACACAATTCAATCAGATATCACTACTTAAGGGAGAAGGTTGCTGAGAAGGAAGTTTGATTGCAATATATTTTTACAAAAGAACATGTTGCGGATATTTTTACTAAGGCATTGGAAAAGGATACTTTTGAGTTTCTTTGGGATAATCTTTGAGTTATTGCCCCACCTTCTTCTATCTAGGTGCATTATGTGCATAAAACTTTCCAAGGGGAGCATCCATGCCTATTTCTTTTTTCTGGATTGATTTTGTGGCTATTCTCATGGGGAGTAGTTGAGTATGTATTGATTTTGTGGTGTTTTTATTTTATGGAAAAGGGGGAGATAAATATGGTTAGGAGTATAGAGATAATATATCCATAAATAGGAACATCTATTAGTGTGTCTATGTATACATGTGGACATCATGTAAGGGGTGGACACAACTAGCAATATAGCCTTGGTACATGAATGTAATAATGGAATTTAGATGATAAGATAGAAACTTATTATTAATCTATAGCTTGCACAATCCTCTAGGTCTACCCAATATCTGAAAGTCCTATGATTTTCTAAAATCATCATCATTAAACATTAATAATTTTGAGGATTCCATGATACTTTACATCAATGAAAATATCTTATTGGTGATATGATCTATTAGTATCCCTGGTGGTTTCTTAATAAATGTTTTTGATTAAGGGTAGATATGTTTTGAGGGGACTACAAACCTCGTACAACAGGTTTTGAGGGGACCCAAAACCCCACAAGTTTTGAAGGGACCTGAAACCCTCAGATTTTACCAGGATATGGAACCCACAGTACAACGCTCCTAAACAAAAAGAGCATCACCATACCAACAGCCACACTAAACACTGGATATAAACTCATCCCTAACACATACAAAAGGGTTTTACAAGGCTCCCTAAACCTACAAATATGTCCATGGGTGTATCCAGGCACCCATCACCTTCAAAAACACCAGATTACAATAATTCAACACATTCTCACAATCTAGACAAATGGGGTTTTGAACTATGGCTACCCTATCCTTCATCATGAGTTTTAAACTGGCTCTCACAACCAACACACAAGGGTTTTCATAGGCTCCCTTAACATGTAACAAAGTATTCAGTGTGCCAACAACACAACTTACCCTTAACCAAAAACCACAACTAGCCAGTCTGGCCCCTTTAAAATTGCTAGCATCCAGCTTGCCTATTGGAAGAACAAAACTCCCACAACTAACACAAATGGAAAAGAGAAAAAGACTAAAAGCACAAGCAGCATACCACAAAACTTTGGGTTTTACCAGGCTCCCACAAACTCAATCAAAAGGGGGATATTGAAAGGCATCCCAAATCTTTAAGATGGGTTTTAAAATGGATCCCATAACCAGCAGGAAGAAACTCGTAACCACCCAGCATCTGATCAGACCCCACCTTTCAGCACAGCACCTCTCCACCTCTATAGGACAAGGACCCACCTTAATAGGGGTTGAAAGGAAAGAGACCAACAGAAAAAAGAGCCAATCTTCTAACCTCAAAAAAAAGTCCAGCAACCAACAAGTAACCTCATAATGCTTAGCTAGATATAAGGGTTTTGAATAGGCTCCCAAAACCTTGAACAAAAGGAGAGGCATGCACCAGAAAGACTCTATTCCAGCAATCTTCACCAAAATATCCACATTTATAGGAGATGAGGGTAAAATACCCAACAACATAAAAAAAAATCAAGAGCACAACCAACCTCGAAAAATAGGGGCTCCAAAACCCCTAGCAGGAGCTATCGCACAAAACTCAGTCCCCAACTCTTCCCTCTATAGAAGAATGGTCCACCTCAATAGGACAAACTGAGATAAATGGAAAAATGTCAGCCTATAAGACACCATAGAATATCTTGAAAAGAATAGATCCAAAAAATCCCTCACAATCTGCAATAGACAACTCTGAATAGCCACACCAAAAAAAAATAGGGACCTCCCACACAGAGGCCCCCCATCGACACCAAAACTTTCCCATAGGGCAGAGTACAACCTATGGGCAAAAGGGAAACCAGGAAAACACAAAAAATACATTCTCCTTAAACTCCACTCGGATCCCAAACAACCCCCTCACTCCAAGGCTCGATATAGAAAGCACATTCTACGGATAGAGAAAGGAAAGCAATCACCGCATCCACCACAACTAGAGCCAAGCAACTGCAGGACCAATGTACATGAGAGGAAGCACTGACAAAAAGAGAGGCCAACAGGCTTGGACAAAAATCCCCATCGCAACACACAACCCCAACCTCACTCGAAAAGACCCCCATAGAGAACACCCTCAGCTTAACATATCCATCATCGATCATAAGAAGACCAACGGGCAAAGAAGAATTAAAGCCAGCTAAAAAAAAAAGCCCTTCTGCCAAACGAGCAACGGTCGAGCACAAACAAACCACGGGGCAAAAATAAAATGCCCTTAACAACCCCACACGAAGCATCAGACCCGACCCCAACCTTCTTAAGATCACTACAAGAAGCCAAAAGGGAGGAGGGGCACCACACAAGCAGCGTCTTGAGCAGTTTCTGAGCACAACCATCCTCCCAATGTTTACACTAGTCACACCTCCCCTTCTACGCCATGGCTTCCTAAAACACTAGTCGCACTTCCACTTCTGCTCCTTATCCCGCCCATGCTTTTTTGAATATTGCAATTTGTTGTGATTGTATAGTTTATACATCACCATGTTATTGGATATCCATAGGTTGCTTAATAAATATTAACTTATATCAAACGAGTAATTAATGGTCCTAAAGTTAATTTTAAGTTATTTTAAAAGATAATTAAATGATTAAAATAACGGAATTAGGAAAACATAGAAGAGAAGAAATTTGTAATAGAGTTCACCAAAATGCTACGTCTTCGGGTCCATCTCCAATGAGTGACCGGTCCTTAATTAATCCACAAATTCTCCTTGTTCTCTAATGAGATGTACAAAATTTCCCCTTCTTCAAGTAAAAATAAACTTGAGTTAAAGCCTTTCTCAACTATTTGCATATAGTTGAATTCAAATAATTATCTAATTCGCAATTTCCTCACCCATTCCTCACAAGCCAAAATCTCCCCCCTTAAATACTATTTTGATATTCTAATTAGAGGTTTATTATAATATTTTATATCCCATAAAAATAAGCCCAAAATCCTATGATATCCCATCGGCTTAATAATATATTTCAAAATCCTTATAAAAATGGGCTTTTATAGATTCTGGAATTAACAAAAATTGTGTTAGTTGATGACCGTATGATATAGTGGTCTGGAGGAATTTTAGCTATATGAGTGGTCAGTGTTCAAACCCACCAGACCACCTTGTTAGGTGGTTGGGGTTTAGACCCACTAGACTAGACTTGACTAAACATATTTGGTAAAATATGTTGTCTAGGATGAAAGAACAACAAACACAATAAACACTTAACCTAACTTTTGGAAAAAATGGAAGATGACAAAGAGGCTCCTCGAAGCCCAAATTTACACTAGTTATAACACAAGAAAAGACACACTAATTACATTGTAACACTCTAGAATCAGTATCATAGACTATAATAGAATCAAGTCCACATCTTGGTATCTCTACATAACAAGGACATGTAGGGAACTCCTGGACTTGAATCATGACCCAATCACCTCTCCACAAAAGTTGCAATTAGCTAATAAGTTGAGGATTTATGTTTCGACCAAATGAAGTACCTATGGTGAGTAACTTTAGGGTGTGATGATGTACCCTTGCACTAAAAACACCACAATCACTTAATTAATAAGGTTTCTAGTTGCAATTCAGGGATGCCTAAGTACATGCTACAATAGTGAGGCACTCAAGTCTCTAATCGACCTGGCACAGCCCATATGTCCACATCCCAATTGACATCACACGAAACTATTATAAACACTTAATCTTTGGCTCTTTACTTTACCTTATTGATATAGCAACCCAAAGAAAAATACCAGAGGTCAACCCTAGGGGGATGAAAACCCTAGGAAGGCCTTCTACTAAATGATAAAAGAGGGGACATTATTGCACATTTCTACTACACCCAAGTTCCATGAGGGAAAGGGGAGAGGATATGTGTGTGAAACGGTTATGGTTCACCTGATAGAAATATGCAAGGACACCGAATATGGAGGGAACTCATTCTTTAGCATAAGGAATTTGAAGTGTTCTCTATGCTAGGAAATCACAAGAACACTTTATACTAGCTCTCAATCAAACATTAGTACTATTATAGTTTTTCTCCCTCTATACTATGCAATCAAATGTTAAAACTTTTATATTCTGGTGGAAGTTCATTTTGGTGGATATATGATGGTTGGACATATCAACCATGTTGAAGATAATTATTCCTCGAAGTATAGGGATCATTAGGTCTCACAGTGAGATACATGACCTAAGCACACCGACATGTTTATAGGGTGAGTTCTATTTATTTTAGGATGTGATCAAATAGATTATTCATCTTTCAAAGATAGCTCCCTTCTTCTCTTATAATTCAGATTTCCTAATGTTTGATTGTTTCATATATTGAGTGTTTGATCATATTTTCTCATCGCTATAGAATCTTTTTGACCATTACGAGTGCCTAGGCATTGCATGGACTACAACTCTGAATTTTTGAGTCTGATGCTACCTTTTCAACTAAGCATTCCATTATTGTTGTCAATGTATTTCATTTCATTATAATTCAATCTATTGTAGTGGTTAAGTTATTAAACTAGCCATTTACATTTTTTAGAAGAATTGAATGAGATGTTACAAGAAGATCTAATTACTTCTACACCTAAATATAATAGATGCATTAAATGTTTTTGTAAACATTACTTTGATATTACTCTCCGCTCGAAAGTACAATATAATAAATTTGAGGTGAATAATAAAATTAAATATAATCGTAATATTATAAATAGATGCAATCGTTGATAGACAAAATCAACATTAATTGGACAAGATTTGATGATTTCCAAGAAATACAATACAACCACGAACACATCACATCACCTCATATATCAATCCTTGAAAAAGATAAATACCATGACCTGCCAATTGCTTTTATTGATCATTTACTAAATTCAACTCATTTATACTAGTTCGAATCTAACTTACTAAGAAGTTTGCCTTGATAAATCTCAAGCAGTCAAACGATATTCACCTCAACAGACAAAAGAATGCATAAATTTCTGCAATATTCAACAGTCATGGCTCTGCTATATTTAGCTAGCGACTAATATATACTACGTGTTTAGCCCTCTCCACTGATAAGCAGTGAAGATAGAGATCTGCAGTAGTTTTTCATTTTTACTGGAAATATGATATGGTGGTCAGGCACAGTTCTTTGCACAGACGCCTCCACCATCAGCGCAGCGTGCAATTTGCCAAGGGCAGCAAAAGTGGGCAGGAGGACATTCATCGTGGCTAAAACACTCGTTGTCAGTGTCGCACTGCGCTGAAACCATTCTCAACCCTTCAAATATCACCACCAACATTAATAGTATTAAAAACTTCTTCTCAAACTGCATGACTCCTAATTTCATTGCACCCATTCTTGTTTGGCGAGTGATTGAATAACAGTGTATGCTGTGCTTAAATAAGTGATTTGGACGTTCTGTTCAAGGAAAGGTAGGACAAATATATGAAATAATAATCTCCTCCTCGTGCAGTGTTTGGTTTTTTTGGTTGTTTGATTGTTTGGGCCGACTGTTTATGCTGGGAAGAATCCAGGGCTTTTATTTGAGGTGTTTGGAAGAGGAATCTGAAACGGCAGTAGAAATTTAATGGAATTTGATAATATGTAAGATATGTATTATGTTATGTATATGTTATATGCAGTGGGAAACGTTTTCTTATTTATAAAACTTTGGGAAACCCCTCAAATGAGACTCACATTATATTTTTATAACGATTTTAACATGTTAGATCTAATTGCAAGGTTTAATTTGATAAATGCAGCTCACATACGTGGATGCCAGCTTATAATCTAAAGTGCAAATCTAGAAAGCTAAGTTTAAAAATGAAAGAGAAAACAGAGCTGGAAAAAAGAAGACTGCAATAGAAAAATATAATGATATTGAAAAACTAGAATTCATTAACTTGTAAAATAATTACAGTAAGCTGTCTTTTATAGACAACAAGACTTCTCCATTCCAATGAATATGAGTAGAAAGAATAAAACAAAAAAACAATAAAATTGTTTTATCTAAAACAAGGTTTTAGGTAGAAGTTGAGAGATCGCAAATGATGTTTTATTAAAACATAAAGCTGAAAGCTAAAAAACAGAAAGCGTGATTTGCTAAACTCCAACACATCATTCCAATCGCATAGCTTTGATCTTATCTTCAATCTCCCCCTGAATGATCAATAAAGGTGAGTCCCACTGATTTCTGAAGGCAATAAAACTTGTGGTTGGAAGAGCTTTGGTGAAAATATCAGCAACTTGTTCAGATGAAGGACACAACTGCAACTCCACTTGTCCATCTTGAACCCAGTCATGAATGTAATGATGTTGATTCTCTATGTGCTTCATTCTGGCATGAAACATGGGATTATTTGTCATGAAAATAGTTCTATTGTTATCACAATAGATGGTGGCTGGATGCTCCGGAGCCAAATATAAATCTATCAATATCCGTCTAATCCAAATTGCTTGACAACTTGCTGATGAAGTTGCCATGTATTTCTGCTTCTGTTGAAGAAAAAGCCACTATTACCTATTTTGTACTATTCCAAGATACAACTCTAGAGCCAAATGAAAAAAACATAACTTGATGTAGATTTCCTATCATCCACTGAACTAGCCCAATCTGAATCTGTGTAACCAACTAGCTCAAACTATACTATGAGAGAATACTCAATGCCAAAATTTTGTGTACCACTCACATACATCATAATTCTTTTAAAAGTCTACCAATGTGACTCATGTGGATCCTACATGAACCGAGAGATGAGGCTCGGAACATACATAATATCAAGCCTACTGGTTGTGAGGTATATGAGGCCACCAACCAAACTCCTATACCAAGTAGCATCAACCTTGGGACTAGCATCTTCCTTGGTTAATTTTTCACCAAGTGCTTTGCATGCCATCATTCGAAACTTCTTCAATAAATCAACTACATACTTAGTTTGGGAAATAAATATACCTTCTCACATTTGTGTACTTCCACACCAAGAAAATAGTGCATGAGTCCTAGATCCGACATTTCAAATTCTTGTTTCATTTTATCGGAGAATAGTGCATAACATATGTATTATGTTATCGGAGAATGGTGGGAAACGTTTTTCTTATGTATAAAACTTTGGGAAACGTTTTATAACTATATGTTAACATATACATGTGTATAATTATAACTATGTCTATAGCAGGGTGACGGAAACGTATATTTTGACCTGAACATATGGAACCATTGCACTCTCTACTTGTGTGAAAAACTATTATCGAGTATCCTATTATTCTTATTCTCGTGGAGAGTTAATTGAGTTAACTGATTTGATGAACTGGTCAGGATTTGAACATGTGTTGTAGGATTTTGAAATTGAAATTCATTTTGATTTTGATTTAAATTTGAATTTTGATTTTTGAATAATGAAATTCAAATGCACATTCCGCCGAAATTTGATGAAATTCAAATTTGAGGAATTGGAATTAGATGAAATTCAAATTTAGGGGGGATTTGGAGGAATTAAAGTTAATTAATTGAATAATTTAAGTGAAATTATTTAATCATTAGAAATGCAATTAATTAAATAATAAAGTTTATTTAAGTAAGGAATAAATCATAATTAATATTTAATTAATATTTGAAGAAAGGTTTAAATGACTAATTGATTAAGAAATAGAAATTGGATAATTAGTATTTGTAGAAGGTGTTGATTAAGTCAGTTGAGAAGAAATATGATTATATTAATTAAAGAATTAAAGAATTACTTAATTAATTAGATGAATAATTAGTGTGCGATTAGTGAGACATTTTTAGGTCTCTACATTTATTATGAATAATTATTGATTGATAGTTAATTTTTTTCATAAAATGTCAAATGAAAGACCTTGAAATGGCCATACCGTCATAAAATTTTCTTATGATAACCTTCAAATGTTGATGAATTTGGTAACCTTGCATACCAAGAGTGCCCTCCCTTCAAGGAAGTAGAAATTGAAGAAAAATAATTTGAACCTTCTCAAGATTTGTATCCAGTTCCTGAAAAATTTCTTAAAGGTTCAAATATTGATGAACCTAATCTACATCTAGAGGTTTCTCTCCTTGGGGATGAAGAAATCATGGAAGGTGAATTTGGACTTATCAAGGATGTGAATCCAGTCCTTGAAAAAATTGTAGAACTTTTACATATAGATGAAGTTGATAATTGTGTGCATCTAGAGGGTTTTCCCAGCAAAGAAAAAGAAACTAAGCAAGGAGAAAATATTTTTTTAGAAAACCTTCAAAAGTTGATGAATTTGGTAACCTTGCATACCAAGAGTGCCCTCCCTTCAAGGAAGTAGAAATTGAAGAAAAATAATTTGAACCTTCTCAAGATTTGTATCCAGTTCCTAAAAAATTTAAGAACTTCAAATTCTGATGAACTTGATGATCCTGTACATCTGGATGACCTGGCCTTCAGGGATGAAGAAATTGAGGAACAAGAATTTGTTCCGCACCCGCATTTTGATGGAGGCTTTCCTTTACAGATAAATATGAATGTTGTTATGGATGAAGTGAATGTTGAGATACTATAATTCGAATGGATTTTGTTTAGATGGCCCATCGGTAGTAAATATGAATAGCTTCTAAATTACATGGATATCCACTAACATGGTGATATATTAACTATGCAATCACAACAAATTACAATATTTAAAAAAGCATGGACAGGATAAGGAGCGGAAGTGGATGCGCTACTAGTGTTTCAAAAAGCCATGGCGTAGAAGGGGGAGTCTTAGAAGATGGGGATGGTAAAGATGATGACAAATTTAAATGTTGGGAGGACAATTATGCTCGGAAACTACTAGAGACGCTGCGTGCGTGCTGTCACACCTCCTTTTTGGCTACTTGGAGTGATCTCAAGTAGGTCGGGGTCGGGTCTGATGCTTCGTGTGGGGTTGTTAAGGGCACTTAACTTTTGCCCCATGGTTTGTTCGTGCTCGGTCGTTGCCCGTTTGGAGGATCGGTTTGCTCTTTGGAAGAAGGGCTTGTTGTTTTAGTTGTCTTTAACTCTGCTTTTCCCATTGATCTTCTGATGATCGATGCTAGATCTGTTGAGTTGAGGGTGTTCTTTATGGAAGTCTTTTCGGGTGAGGTTGGGGCTCTACATGGCGATGGGGATTTTTGTCCTATCCTCTCGACCTCTCTTTTCGTCAATGCTTCCTCTTGTGGACATTGGTCCTGTGGCTCCTTGGCTCTAGTTGTGGTGGATGCAATGATTGTTTTCCTTTCTCTATCCGTAGAATGTTCTTTCTCAGTCGAGCCTTGGAATGAGGGGGTTATTTGGGATCCAGGTGGAGTTTCAGGAGAATGGTTTTTTTGTGTTTACCTGGTTTCCCTTTTCCCCATAGGTTGTATTCTGCCCCATGGGAAATTTCTGTTGTGGGTGGGTGTGGGAGATCCCTTTTCTTTTTTGGTGTGGCTATTTAGAATTGTCTCTTGCCGATTGTGAAGGAGTTTTTGGATCTAGTATTTTCAAGAGATTGTCTGGTGTTTTACAGGCTGTTTTTTTTTTCATTTATCTCAGTTTGTCCTCTTGAGGTAGATCATTCTTCTATAGAGGGGAAGAGTTGTGGGATAAGTTTTGTGGGATGGCTCCTCTTGGGCGTTTTGGAACTGTTGTTTTTTGAGGCTGGTTGTGCTCTTTCTTTTGTTTCTTTGCTATTGGGGTTTTTACCCTCATCTCCTATAAAGGTAGATATTTTTGTGTAGCTTGCTGGAATAGTCTTTCTGGTATAGGCCTCTCCTTTTGTTCAAGGTTTTGGGATCCTATTAAAAACCCTTCTATCCAGCTAAGAATTATGAGGTTACTTGTTGGTTGCTGGACTTTGTTTTGAGGTTAGAAGCTTGGCTCTTTCCTTTTAGCCCCTATTGATGTGGGTCCTTGTCCTATAGAGGTGGAGAGGTGTTGTGTTGAAAGTTGGGCTCTAATCAGATGTTGGGTGGTTACAAGTTTCTTCTTGCTAGTTATGGGATCCATTTTAAAACCCATCTTGAAGATTTGGGATGCCTTTCAATATCCCCCTTTTGACTTAGTTTGTGGGAGCCTGGTAAAACCCATAGTTTGGTTGTTTGTTTCTTATGCTTGTAGTATTTTTCTCTTTTCCATTTGTGCTGGTTCTAGGAGTTTTGTTCTTCCCATAGGCAAGCTGGATACTAGCAATTTTAAAGGGCCCAGTCTGGCCAGTTGTGGTTTGGTTAAGGGTTAGTTGTGATGTTGGTAGGGTGAATACTTTGTTACAGGTTAAGGGAGCCTGGGAAAACCCTTGTGTGTTACTTGTGAGAGGTAGTTTAAAACTCATGATGAAGGATAGGGGAGCCCTTCAAGACCCCATTTATCAAGACTGTGAGAATATATTGAATTATTGTAATCTGGTGTTGTTGAAGGTGATGGGTATCTAGTGTTGTTGAAGGTGATGGGTACCTGGATACACCAATGGACACATTTTTAGGTTTAGGGAGCCTTGTAAAACTCTTGTGTATGTGTTAGGGATGATTTTATGTCCAGTTTTTGGTGTGGCTATTGGTATGTTGATGCCCTTTTCTTTTAGTAGTGTTGTACTATGGGTTCCAAATCCTGGTAAAATTTGAGGGTTTCGGGTCCCTTCAAAACCTGTGGGGTTTCAGGTCCCCTCAAAACATGTTTACCCTTAATCAAAAACATTTATCAAGAAAGCATCATCAATCCAAATAGATCATATCACCAATAGGATATTTTCATTGATGTAAAGTACTATGGAAGCCTCAAAATTATTAATGTGTAATGATGATGTTAGAAAATTATAGGACCATCAAATATTGGGTAGACCTAGAGGATTGTGCAAGCTATAGATTAATAATAAGTTTCTAGCTTATGATCTAAATTCCATTATGGCATTCATGTACCAAGGCTATATTGCTAGTTATGTCCACCCCTTACATGATGTCCATATATATACATAGACACACTAATAGATGTTGTTATTTATGGATAGATTGTCTCTATACTCCTAACCATCTTTAGAATCATGATGTCATTAAATATTTGGATTATTATATCTTAGAGTATGATGCATGAATAAAGGCCCCACATGTTTAAATGGTTAATTTTAACTTTGTTAGGATACAATTACAATGATTACTTATCTCACTTAGATGGAATTAGATGTGAATGGTCAATTGAACAATCATTCTACTTATTTTGGATTCATTTTCTTTTCAATAAAAGAGATAGTATCTTAAAGCACTTAAAGGTCCTAATAACGATGCATAATATAAAAATAATAATTTTATTGCTTAGAGAGATGATCTTGGTATATAAGTTGAGTACTACATTTTCTAGATTGAAGATATTAATATGAAATTCTATCCCAAACTAAAATTAAATGAAGAACTTGATTATAAAGAATAATAACACTTAGAGCCTTTACAAACCCATTAAAAACTTATTCGTAAGGGCTAAAGCTTAAATTATATCCAAAGTTAGATATATTGCTCCTAAAATAATGCCCAAAACTAACTATATCTTTTAATCAACTCTTGGTTGTAAAAGAACATTATCCAAGCTTCTAGTCTTCTGCATCTATCAAAGTCCTTCCATCCTTATTAATGACCCTTTCAATGATTTAATGATGTAGAGTTTTTTATTAAGATAAAATGGGTTTTACAGGGACCCGAAACCCAAATCCAAAATAAAATAACTAAACAATAGCGAAATAGTCTAAAGCGAGTGGCCCAACAAAGTCAAAAACAAGGGAAACACCCCATAGAGCTCACCTAAGAAATAACAGTAAAACCTAGACAATCCTACCAAAAACTAACCAAGAGCTTCCATAAGCTCAAAATTTTTCTCAATGATGTTTTTTTGTTAATTTCTTCAAGCTCCTCCAAGATGTTCCATGTGTCCCTGTGGATTCTTATCCAGGTTCTTCTTTTTAGATTTAATGATGTACAGTTAATATTTTATTTTGTTATAAATTCTTTATATGATTACATTTTCAAAATAGTCATTTATATTTTGTATTAAAATTGAATGAGATGTGACAAAAGGATTTAGTTACTTCCACCCAAAAACGTAACAGATCGATGAAATGTGTTTGTAACATTGCCTTAATATTACTACTTGCTCAAAAGCATTTGAGGTGAATAATAAAATTAATTATAATCTTAAAATGATAAGTAGACGCAATTGTTGATAGACAAAATCACAATAACGATTCTTCTTGATTCTTCATTTGTGTAGTTCACTCACACATTAATTTGATTATTTCAAACAAATACAATACAATGACGAACACATCACGTCCAACTCATTTATACTAGTTCGAATCTAACTAAGAAGTTTGCATTAATAAATCCCAAGCATTCGAACGATATTCAGCTCAACCAACAAATGAATACATAAACTTCTGCAATATTCAAGAGTCTTGGATCCCGAGACTATTTCATGGCACAGTTTTTTGCACAGACGCCTGCACCATTAGGGCAGCGTGCAATCTCCCAAGGGCAGCAAAAGTCGCCAGGAGGACAGTCATCCTGGCTATAACACTCGCTGTTAGGGTCGCACTGCGCTGAAACCATTCTCACCCCTTCAAATATCACAAGCAACATTAAGAGTATTAAAAACTTTTTCGCAAACTGCATGACTACTAATTTCTTTGCGACCATTTTTGTTTGGCGAGTGATTGAATGTTCTGACATTTTTGTTCGTATGCTGTACTTAAATAAGTGTTTTGGGACATTGGGACGATGAGTTCAAGAAAGGTTAGGACAAATATATGGAATAAAAATCTCCTCCTTTTCAGTGTTCTGAAGAGGAATCTGAAACGGCAATGTAAATTAAAGGAGATGGAAATAGAATAAGTAACGAAGCTTATTTGATAATATAGAAGATATATATTATGTTATCGGAGAATAGTGCTAAACTCTTCAAATGACACTCACGATTCTTGCTATTAACGGCGACATTAAGTTTTTATAACGGTTTTGACTTATTAGATCGAATCGCAAGGATTAATTTGGTAAGTGCACCTCGCAGAATTAGCTGCCACCTTATAATCTAAAAGTCTAAATAGAATCAAATATCTTATCACTATGTAGGGACATTATAACATCCAACTCTCAAGTACTCATCTACACAACAAACCACAAGGAGAATAAAAAGAAGTTTGAGTTGATCTTTGACAAATTTATAATTGAAAAGAGATAGTCTTGGGATTCTGTAGGAGCTTGCAATAAATGATCAGGCCCTTCCTTAGGTCTCGTGACCATTATAAGAAATCGAGATGCACAAAATAATCCTATCTTAAGTGTTTCTAGGAATAGAAAGAGTAGTGACAATACAAGGTAGAGTATAAAATGAAAGTGATTCAACAAGGAGATGAGATATCAAGTTGCCATATGCACTACAAAAGAATGCTATAATAACAATAATAAAAGAGAGAAGTTAAGATCAATTAAAACTAAAATGATGTCACCTCTAGAAGCTTGATGAATCCAAAGGCCACAAGGATGCTATTAAATGCCACAAGATCTCCAAGAGGATTGTTGTATTAGCGATTAACAAATCACATGGAGAAATCAATGTTCAACAATGTTGGTATTAAAGACTATTATAGATAGCTTGAGAGTATGAGATATTGTAAGATTGAATGAGAGAGAGATTTTGGATGTGTAATTGGAAGTTATGTTTCAAAATGAGTAAAAGAAGGGTAATGGTTGGAGTTTGATAGCCATATAGATTATAGTTATCACCAACCTAGGTAACTAGTAGGTGGGAAAATGCTTGAAAATAGGTATTTAAATGTTACATTATGCTAGCCTCTAAATAGTTTAATAATAACAAATAACCAAACATGGGAAAGGAACAAGGTTAATATGACCATGAGATTAGTTTAATCATGTCTAAAACACTTAATAATCATGTCTAAAATGCTTAATAAGTCATACATGTAATTCCAATTGAATTGTGCTCTAGTGTAAAACTAGAAAAGTTACTTAGAGTCTCTCAATGTATACAAAAAGGGATAGTGAATATTTTCACCTCCCAAATAGACTAATCTAGAATGAATTGAAAAGTCCTTGTAAAGAACGCACCAAGACAAGTCAAAAAAAATTGTTCAATAATAGCTAACTATACACTCTAGAATTTATATTTCATGAGCTAGCCAACGATTGTAATGCACATATGTCATTGAGATTTTGTACCATAACATATGTAGTTAAATTAAAGCATATTCTTTTCAAGGTTTATAATAATAAAATAGGTTATCATTATATACCATTTCAAATCTTTTCACTTGAATTTCTTACAACAAATTTTGTGATAATTTTGTTATAATAAAATCAAGATCAGTATAAAAGGATTAAAAGTACTAATTTGAGATTCTATATTTTAAATATGACCACGATCCAATACAAAAAATAATATGACCATCCAAAATAAAACATCGAATAGTCTTACTAACTCTATGAATGTTTTTGGGGCATTGTAAATTCAAATAACCATAGATAAGGTAACCAAGTATCACCTTATCCACACACAAAAATGAACATTATTGAAAAAGCATTTTTTTATAATTGATAAAATAGAAGTTGGAATAGAATTAATATCTATTAAGAGAACAATTTGACTGGGTAAGCCTCAAAACAAAAACAAAAACAAAAACATTTCTAAGCTTAATAGGTAAGAATAGAGAATTGAAAGTTAAATCCTTCTCCAGTGAAGTACTACAAAAGACAACATTGGAGACCTTACCTATGATTACAAATTCTTTGTGAAATCTGGCTTCTCATATAAAAGATGCGAAACCAAAATTATGCTCCTTCCTAACCTCATTTTGGCACTAAAATTCAAATCCTGCCGTCTTGGAGTGTTAAATTCTATAGAAATTTCTTTTAAGGAGCACAAAGAACATGCATTATATTGAATTTCCTTATGATTTAAGTCTTTGTTGTGAAACGATAGCAGCCAACATCTTCACTCCAAATTTAAACATATTCAAAGTTGTATATAAGATTATATTCAATTTCTTTATAATTTAAGCCTATGCTTGAAAATGACAATGGCTAACATCTGTTGGAATATGGTAATTTCTCCCATATGCAAGAAAGATCTACCACCATGCAACCACTGCCACCGTGAGCTCAGAAGCATAAGTTATATTATCAAAAGTTGAAGAGATTGTTAGCAAACGATTCAAGAAATCAAGGGAAGCAAGGGAAGCATTGTAATGTTGTCACCCTGATGCAAAGAGGGAAAGAGGTCTGAAGGCCACCAGTTAAAAGTTGAAAGTTAAGAGAGAAGATAGCCAAAGGATAGTAGGCAGATTGAGAACCTGAAGGTGAAGGATTATCGTTTGAAGACAATGATTTGTGGTAGTCAAGGAAGAGATTACATGGAATTTTATCATGGTTAGGAAATAGGCCAGCATAGCCAACTAAAGCTAAGATCTTGAAGCAACAGCAGTGTGACTCAGTGTGAAGTGTTAATGCACCAGCAGTGTGATTCAGTGTGAAGTGTTAATGGTAGAAATTAAAGGGGAGTGTTGGAGGAAAGTAATTTCTCCCTCATGCAATACCATGCAACCACCGTATGCATGCAGTTAGCCACCGTTAAACTGGGAGTGTTGTAGTAATTTTTCCATCATGAGCATGTAGTTACCAACAGTTCCATCAAATTGGAAATCATGCAAACCAATTATCTCCATCGGTCATGTAGACTTTTAGTTATTTCAATTAGTTATTAAAAAAAGTCTAAATGTTATAACTCTTTAAAGAAATTTCTTCATGCTTTTGAAGTCCTCTATAAAAGAGGCATATGTAATCTGATTTCATGAGCGGTGGAAGTAAAGAAGTCTCGGCTGCATGCGTGGAAATAAAGAAGTCTCGGCTGCATGAAAGGGAAAAATGTGCATGAGGAGTTTAACGGTGGCCGACTGAGGGCTCACGATGGATCTGAAGGTTGAGTATAGCAAACTGTAGTAAACGGTGGCAGGAGAAATTATTCCTTCCAACAACATCTTCATACCAAATTTTAACATATTCAAAGTTGTATATAAGATGGAACATTTACTAGATGAGGAACATATAATAGATGACCATAGAGATTAGAAGGCAGACTTGTTATTAAAAATGCCGAAATACAAATGACTGCTCTTACATCACGAAGCACATGGATCGAGACGATGGACCAGTCAAGACTTGCACCTAGGCCCTTTTAGGTGTATTTATAGGTGCTCCACCATTCGAGCTACTGACCAGATACAGTTTAAGGATTTTTGGAGTGTGGAGTACCCTTCCAATATTAACTTCAAAATGCAAATGATTTATAAATCAGTTCATCCAGTCTAGCTTTGATGCCATGTTGAAAAGAACATACCAATAAGGATTCAGTCTATCTTTGATACCATGTTCTAACATAACCCTCTTTTTAATTAATTAAATAATTAATTAAATTAATATTTGTTTTAGATCATCATAATCTTCTTTTTTTATTCATTAAATTAATTATTCAATTTATTTGATTTAAATCATTAAACCATGTTCTAACAATTAATTAAATAAATAAAGCATATTGTTTAATTAATACCCTCTCTCACATTTAAATAAATCAGCATTTATTTAAATCCCTAAAAGTCCATCCCTCACATTTAAATAAATAAATATTTATTTAAAATCCTAAAACCCTCACCCATTTGCACTTTCTAGAAAATGCAAGTTGCATACTAACCCTTCTCCTAATCATGTCTAAACCTTTGATTATTAACCTAATCCCCATCTAAGTGTTTGCACATTCCTAAACTAAGGGATTAGTGAATAGTCACTTAAAACATTTAAGGCTCTTACAAAGTATTAAATGCCTTTTCCCTTCCACAAGTACTTAACCCACATGGGTTTTGGACCAAACTAACCCACCTTTGACCCTTGGTTCGAGACTTGTCCATTAACCCAACCATCCATGGTAACCCCCAAGTCTCTTCTAGCATTATATGACAATAGTGGGAAACGTTTTTCTTATTTATAAAACTTTGGGAAACCCGTCAAATGAGATTCACGATTCTTGGACAATATTAAGTTTTTATAATAATTTTGACTTCTTAGAATTAATCGCAAGGTTTAGTTTTATAAAAGCAACTCACATACTGTGATGCCACCTTATAATTTAAATTACAAAGCTAGAAAGCTAAATTTAAAATTGTAGACATAAGTAAATATGGAAGCTATCAAAGATACTATCACCATGCATGGAAATTATATCATATGTGTCTCAAGTTATTGTCTACAAAGGTGGAAAAATCAAAAGTTTCCACAATACCTTGAAGAATATTGTTGTATTAGTGATTAACTAATCACATGGAGAAATCAATGCTCAACAATGTTGGTATTAAAGAGTATTATAGATGGCTTGGGAGTATAAAAGATTGTGAGATTGAATGAGAGAGATTTTAGATGTGTAATTGAAATTATGGTTCAAAATGAGTAAAAGAAGGCTAATGGTTGGAGTTTTGAGAGTCATATAGGCTATATTTACCACCAACCTAAGTAACTACTAGGTGGTAAAATGCTCGAAAATAGTGATGTACATAACATTATGCTAGTGTCTAAATAGTTTAATCATAGGAGATGTCCAAACATAGGAAGGGTACAAGGTTAACATTACCATGCCATTAGTATTGATAGAATTGAAAATAAAGAGAAAGGCCTTGGCACTATGTGGAGAAATGATAATAAAAAGCATAAAATTAACCTAAAATAGACTAGGAGAGATAAATATCAAAGTGAATCCAAAACTTTATATTAAATTTGAATTATACACTTTTTCATTACACTAAGAACCTTGAGAATTTAGAGAATCGTGCCCATGAGCATGTGGCTACAACCATGTTGATATCCTTGAAGAGCAAACTAGCCCATTTTGGAGAAACAGGTTGACACAATTTCAACGAGCATATAAGGTATATCCCCTAGTGGTTAACAATTACTTATATAGGTGAGCAATTTTGTTGTGTTACGCTTTCTTTTGCATGATAATGTTATATTTAAGAATGGATTTAGTATACAAAGAGAAATATATATAAGTTACAAATTCTCCTAAATTGGTGTTATTATTGACTATTTTGGTCATTTTATTGTTTGGCCAATTTCTTAAATGTTGGGAAGAATATAGGGAATAATAATCTCCTCCTCCTGCAGTGTTTGATTGTTTGGGCTAGTGAAGAATTTAAGGCTTTTATTTGACATGTTTGGAAGAGGAATCTCAAACGACAATGGGAATTAATGGGGATTGAAATAGAATCATTGAGAAGCGAGGGGGTGTGAATGAGTGACGTTCTAAAATTCAAAAATCAAAGCGTGCAAATATCAATAGATCAAAAACCATACACACACAACGATAAATATCATAACACAAGAATTTACGAGAAAAATCCAATGTGGGAAAAACCTCGGTGAGAAGAGTTGTTGGAGTCTACTGGTCCAATGCATCCTCGCAAATAAAATCACTGGTAAAATCTAATTTAAGGGCACCAACCCTAGAGAAGCACCAACTCCTCAATTTAGAGAACCTACTCAAGGAGCGCCTACCCCTACTCTGAGCACCTACTGATAAAATTACAATGACTTAGTGATAAAAATTAATACAATGAGAAACCTTGCTACAAATGAATTTTGTAACCCTCTGTAACTATGATAGACTCAATTCTTTTAGATACAACAATGTGCTTGCAAATATCACTTCCCTCCTTTGATCAAACCTCTGATGTTATATAGCTTTGTTCTTTTGTCTCTAATATCCGTCCTTTCTCTCTCTAAGTTACTTGGTGTGTATCTTTTATTTCAGCTCACCCTGCCTTTACAAACACTCTTCACTCTTTCTCTTTGTTCTACCCCTCAACTCACTTGCCTTAGTACACTCTCTTTTGGACTCTATTTTTTTCTGTTTAACACACTTCTCCTTGAGTTCTTCTCAACTCTCGATCTCAACAGTTCACTTATTTTTACACCCTATCCTACCTGCCTCACAAATCACACTTGGTAGATATCTATGTTCATAGGTTGCTTTCCCTCCAAAAGAATTCAAATATACTCTTCTCAAGCTTCTAGGAAATCTTTTTGTAGATAGATTTGCAGCTAATATTGAATGCATCTTCTTCCATTTTAGATTTACTATTGAATACAGATTACTGTAATTAGTAATCTTCACTTTCTCTTTGACAGAGTGTCATGTCGACTGGAGATATCCTAATATTTTCATGGTTGTGTGATCACATTGACAATAGATCTTTAGATAATTCTTGAGCCACTCACCATCTACAACCTTGTCTTCATTAAATGTAATTGTCTGCATTAGTTTCTCGACCTATTCTGATTGGATATCCAAACTCCCAAAACTGGAGGATTTATATTGACCAACTCTGCAAGCAAAAACTTTTGTCATTCGGATCCACAAACATCTGTCTTGCATCTACCACATCATCAAAAACATCTTATTTTTCAATCTGGTCAACCATGTTCAAATGCCCACAAGGACTATTCAACCATCGACATGAGATGAACTTCTTCATTGTGATCTCTGCATTGCACACTACACTTGCAAGATGGTGGGATCCATCATCTATTATGTAAATTTTATCTTCACAGAAGTTCGCTTCATTAGATTCCATGGTTGCGGGATGGCGAGATTGATTCATTTCATTGTGGTCTTGATCCCCGCAAAGTCTTCCTTATTCATACTTTCTGGTCATAGGATGGTGGGATACTTCGCCTAGACAACAGTTGGTCACACTAAAAAAAGAAGTATTTCGGTGTAGCAGCAAAGAGACTCCCAAAGGGAAAGTCTCACGCCATGGGGGGACAAATCTGCGACTACCACATGGCACCACCAAGCACGAAGGAGGGCCCCATATGATCACAATGAAACATGAAGAGCCCAAATAGTGGTAGACACATTGACACATGAACTGTCGGCCCGAACAAGGCCTTACCAAAGGGAGAGCATGTCGATAAGACCAACAAAGGTGACCACCATGAAGATAAAGTCTCACATAACCACTATGTCACACCAAAAAAGGGCCTTATCGGTATGACATAAAGAAGCAGATAAGAGAGAAATGAGGTCTTGGCGAGCGACCATGTGTCATCAACAAGGAACATGTCAATGAGACAAAAATGAGGTCTCACTGAAATCCAGAGTGTCGGCCAGATAAGAAATATTTCTTGTCGAAAACTGTCAAATAGAGAATTTTGAAACATTTTCAATCTGCAACTCACAAAGATGAAACCCAATGGGCACAACACATTGAGAGACCATTGTAGAACATTATTACAGCCCTCAATCGCATGGATTCAGCACATTTTCACATCATCACTTCATTCATTTTACATCTAATTGACATCAATGACAATCAATTGACAACAATCTCCCAATTTGGCATTCATGTCAACATTTAGACCTCTTGGATCAACTTCTCCCCCTTTGGAAACAATGGAAAAGATTCTATGAATTCATCATGTTGCGACTAAACCTTTTGTCAGGGGGATAACTTTGTTGGAAAATGTTAATGTAGATATTTATCTACACACTCTTTCTTGAAACCTTTTTGATGTAGATATTTATCTTGCCTGGAATATCATGCCCTTGGTGCTTGTTTTAAACCATATAAGGTTTTGCTCAATCGACAAAAAAAAATTTCATCTTCATGTAGCTGAAACATTTCAGGCTAATCTATGTATATCTATTCTTCAAAAATCCCATTCAAAAATGTAGAGTTGACATCCATTTGGTATTATACCTTATATCCATTGTATGTTGAAAATACCAAAAACATTTTGATTGCTTCAAGTCTTGATATCGCTTGCATACAAGGCTTGGTTTGTTTATTATGACCTTACCTTCTTCATTTATTTTGTTTCTATAGACCCATTTAGCCCCAATGACATTTTTGTCAACTGGTCTAGGAACCAATTCCCAAGTCTTGTTCTTCTCAATCTAATGCAACTCTTCCTCCATGGCCTTCACCCACTTCTCACTCTTGCTAGCTTCATCATAATTCCTTGGTCCCATTTCAGTCATCAGGAAGAAATTAACTTCCTCATTGTTCCTTGCATGTAGTCTCCTTGTTTGAAAACATTCATTCTTGTTGCCAATTATATGATCTTTGGGGTTGTTCTTTTCAACATAACTATTGGGATCCTTACTGACAACCTCTTCTTCATTTTCAGATTGATATTCCTCTTCAACATAAGGTTCTTCAATCTTATTTACTATTGAAGACACCAAAAATTGTCCTACCTTAATTAAATAATTATTTTATTTATTTAATTTTTTAATCTTAAGTCTTCTATTAAATTAAATAATTTTTTTATTTAATTAATTCATTTACTCTTTTTCTAGCCTTTCTCTATTTAAATAAATATTTTTAATTATTTAAATTATATTTTCCCTAAATTAAACAAATATTTTATTATTTAATTGGTCTCACTTTATCTATTAATTAAACAAATATTTATTTATTTAATAAATTCATTATCTTTTTCATTCTATGACACATCTCATTTATCTCTTAATTTTCCTCTACCTACCCCCTTCATTATTTTATTATTTTTTCCTAACTACCCTCTTATTATTTTATCATTTTCTATACCTACCCTTTTATCCTAGCTGACTACTTAGATTTTCACCTCTTACTCTTATCCTTCCATTTTCTAAGGTCTTCTTTACATAAAAGGATTCTTTCATCTTCATCAATCCTAATAAGCAAAGTAGCAATCTGGAAATCTAGCATTAGAGTGTACTTTTTGCATTCTAGCATTCTTATTTTGCATTCATCATTTCAAATCTTCATTCACCATATCTTCATGTGCGTGTGCTTCTGAGAATCATTTTTTAACACAAAGTCTTGGCTGATAGATGATGAGACCATAACTTATCTCATATTTAACTCATTAAAATCATCTATTTCTTCTTAAGTATATTATTTTAAAAGTGGAGTTGAGTAATAACTGGAAGTTCTTTAGCTTGTTTAAGGTAGAATATAAAGTAGATATTTGATTTATTTTTTAATAAATAAATGTGATACAAAATGCTTCTAACATGTCTCCATGAGAGTGCAAGATATTACAATGCAAATGAATGAGTTATTAAATAACTCATGATAAGAAGAAGATTTAGAAATACTTGTTGTAGAGAGCTCCAGACATTAACTTCAAACAACTCTAGACATTGTAGAAGGATTTTAAGCTATTAAGATAGAAAATAATACTAAAGAATCCTAACACAGTCCAAAATTCATGAAAAATCATGGAGCATCAGTCATTCCAAAATCAATGGGAAAAGTATTTGTTTAATGCAAGTTATAGTTGCACACTACATTGTATTATCTTTCTTTGACAAGATAACACAAGTTACCAAAGAACTCCAATGTAATTGAATTATTGTATAATATTCTTCAGGATAATCAACAATGATTTAGTCAATTGAATTGGTGATTAATTCATTCATTCACGTTGAGAACTTGAAGACTTCCTAAAAATCAGGCGCCTAGAAATTGTGAAAAATGCAGTCTCAGTAAAATAGCGATATCTCCCTCATTTTTTTAACGGAATTCAAAAATTCAAAATGATCTAGAAACTAGACTTGAAGGTCTAAAAAGTACTTTGTGTATTTGGTGTGATTCACAACAGGGAGAGAGAAGTAACTAACTGAAGATGACTGAGACAAAGATGGAGGGATGAAGGACAACAAGTTCAGTTTTCTCAAAGTTTTGTAAATGACTTTAAAAAAAAAGGATCTTGGATCCAAATTATTAGGAGATTAGTTGGATAGATATGGAATGATAATTCTATAAATCTATTGTAATCATTTGAGTAAATGGGGGGATTAGAAAGGATTGTTTTATCCTGAGGAAATATGATAGACTAGTTTCATTTCTAGTAATGTATTTTCCAGAATTTCCTAGAGTAAATTTGAATTTAAGAAAGTATTTTATTTCTAGAAAGTGTGAATTAGTTTATCTTTTTTATGCAAGTGTGCCTTAGATTATCCTTTCCTTTCATGCAAGTATGCCTTAGATTAGCTTTCATTTCCTATAAAGTTTTTGATAAAGATAAACGGGTTTTACATGGACCCGAAACCAAAAGTTTTACAAAAGTCGGCCATCAGCCAAACAGACAGGAACCAATAGCAAAACAGGGGAGCACCCCAGAACAGTCACGAAAGCATTCATTTCCTACAAAGTTAGAATATATTGTCAAACCAATTTTTTTCATTCTCTTTTGCATACAGCCATGGACACCACCTTGGATTGATAAATTAAATGATGAGGATTGCAACAACCCCATCATTTTTGGCACTGTTGTTGGGGACAATTGTCATTAGAGAATTAGAAAATCAGTTTGGCAACCTTTTAGGTTTAGAAGTTCCTCAAGAAAGTTTTGTCTCTCAAACCCCCCCAAAATACCAAATGAAAACCCCCAAACACTAGATCTAAAGAGAAACGATGCTATTTTTTTAAAATATCCTTAGTTGGAGGACCATCACTCCAAGTCCTAGCAAATTATATTTCTTTAAAGAAATAATTGATGGCTTATTGCTTGCAAGAGGTGGAGAATTTTGTCTTCGATACAGAATCTTGCAAAAGAGAGAATTATTTGGAGACCTTCAAAGTCCAAGAATGGATGCCCAAGTAGATTTTTGAAGACAAAGGAGGACTGCTCAATCAGAGATTTGAAGAACAAGGAGTTGATTCTAGTCATGCATGCACCATATCAAAAGGAAGGTTTACAATATCTCTCCAATCAGACCATGCATTTTCTAGAATCAGAAATCATGGAGAAGGTTTTCACTTCAAAAGAAGGTGAAGCATTGGATTTCAAAAAAATTGTCATCTTCTTTTCATTATCTTCTCTAAAAAAATTGAATGCATGGAAACATATTGTGAGAAAGGGAAGATATTTTTCACTAGATAATGGTTATGTGTAACCTCTCTACATCATTCAGTAGAGTAGGTTAGGGTAGATTTGTTTTTTGTAAATCAATGCTTTGCACATGCTATTTCCTCTTCTAAAATGCTATAAACATACACTTTTGTACAAGTTGCTCCACTCAAAACTTGCTGCAAATATTTTGGCATCATGGATAATTGGTTGTTGTAGTCTTGGGCTCTAGTTATAGCACTAAATCTTCAAAAGAATGGAAGAAAAAATGATGATGAAACAATCTAAGTTGTTAGTTAGAATAAAGGGTCAAGTTACAACTCTTAAAAGTTGAATAAGCTCTTTGCATGCATCATGGAGAAAGTGAACTATAACTCATGCATGATGGTTGCATGAAAAGCTAACGTAAAATCAAATATTTGATTTATTATTTTACTCTTATTAAGCTTAAATTTATTTCATTCTACTCAATCCACTCAAAAAGAAGAATAAAAATTTCCTAAGAGCTTATTCCAATATTTATGGAGCTGTCAAGAGATAAAGTTTTATTTTAAATGCTAATCAGGAGCCATCAGGAGCTACCTGAAGATACCTAGAACAACTATTATAGAAGTAAATTTATTGAATTTGAAGGTTCATTATGAGTTTCAAATGGACTTGCAACACTTTAGGTGTGGGGGAGATGATGATACCATAACTTATTTATTATTTAACCCATTAAAATTGCCTATTTCTTCTTAAGTATATTGTTGTAAAAGTGGAGTTGAGTAATAATTGGAAGTTCTTTAGCTTGTTTAAGGTAGAATATAAAGTAGATATTTGATTTATTTTTAGTAAATAAATGTGATCCAAAATTATTCTAATATGTCTCCATGAGTATGCAAGATATTATAGTGCAAATGAATGAGTTATTAAATAACTAATGAGAAGAAGAATCTTTAGAAATACTTGTTGCAAAGAGCTCCAAACATTACCTCCAAACAACTCCAAACATTGTAGAAGGCTTTAAAGATATTAAAAGAAGATAGAAAATACTATTAAATACTCTTAACACACTCCAATATTCATGCAGAATCATGGAGCATCAGTCATTCCACAATCAATGGGCAAAGTATATGTTTAATCCAAGTTGTAGTTGCACATTACATTGTATTATCTTTCTTCACCAAAGATAACACAAGTTACCCAAGCACTCCAATGTAATTGCATTATTATAGAATATTATTCATGACGATCAATAATTATTTGGTCAACTAAATTGATGATTAATGTGTTCATTCACGTTGAGAACTTGAAAACTTCCTAAAAATTAGGTGCCCAGAAACTGTGAAAAATGCAGTCTCAGTAAAACAACAATATCTCACTCATTTCTCAGTGAAATTTAAAAATTCAAAATGATTTGGAAACTAGACTTGAAGGGATAAAAATCCTTCTATGTGTTTGGCATGATTTATAATAGGGAGAGATAACTAATTGATTGAAGATGACTGAGACAAAGATGGCAGGATGAAGGACAACAGGTTCACTTTTCTCAATGTTTTGTAAATGACTCAACAAAAATAGGATTTTGTATCCAAATATAGGAGTTGAGAAAATACAACACCACAGGAGCCCAAATAATCTCTGCAAGCTGAAAACCCTGTTACAAGGAGAAGCAATGAAGCAAATCACAGAAAGAAAGAATACACAGGAAAAATATGCTCCAAAAGATGAGAGCTCAATAATCTCCAAAATGTATTGTCAATAATAATCCTTCTTCATACAATGAAAAGAAAGAACTCAACCTTTAATAGGTCAAGAAACCCTAAAAGGGAAAACCTAGGTTTGCACATAATAATTAATTAAAATAATTAATTATATGCACCTAAAGTTAGCTTAAGTGTAAAAGAGATAAAAGGAACTTAAATAATTAAACAAATAATGTTTAATTAATCAAGTAAATACCCGAATACTCTAACACCCCCCCTTAAGCTAGACTTAGGGAGAAGCTAAAACCTAGAACAGCTACTGAAAGCAATAAAGATGGGTCCCGACAACAAGGCCTGATCAAGTACCCAAATACAATGAAATCTCTATGAACTGGAGAAATAGAGAAAACCACGTGGGAACAAAACTCTACTCCAAAAAGAGATGGAAAAGAATTTCACTGAAGCATGAAGAACCTACAAACTCTGTCGAAGAATAACTACTGATCTGAAGAACCTCCACTGAAATAGAACATGACCAGGTAGAGAAGACTGTAATCTATATGAGTGCCCTCAAATGACACTACTCGAATCAGGAGGCAAACAAGGCAAAAACAACTGAAATCGAAGATACAGATGGCATGAGAAACCAAAGCCTGAAGAGCTGATCAATCGAACCACGAAAGCAGTAGAACCAATAGGATAAACCTCCCCATAATGCGGAAGTGGGAGAGGGACAAGAACACTGAAAATGATAGCCAAAAAAAACTGCATGACGAAGAACCAAGAACATCAAAGGTGCTGAGATACATCATCATGAGGCGAATGTCGTGGAAGGAACACTCACTGGACAAAGGAAGATGGAAACCAACAGGCAAACATCAACCCCCTCATGGCACTTGATCAATAGTGCATGTACAACAAGACACAAGATATGCAAGATTCCAAGTAAACAATGCATGATGGCACTTTATCTCAATGCGTTTGCATAAATACAAGCTACAATGAGAAGAAGACTGGAAATAGAAACTTGAACCAAAATAGAGATACCCTACTCAGAGAAAAGATCCGAGGACCTGAAACAACCACAATATCCACCAAAGTGCTGAAAAGCAAAAAACTGAATAAAATATGCATGGAGCAGAATCTAGAAATAAAACTTAGATGTCTAGAAAGTACACAGCACACGCTTTCCAAAAATATAAAAAATTTCAAAAAACGGAGGTCGGATGTGCATTCTATGGCTCCCAGAGTGCATAAAATAGACCTCACTTTAACTGGAAAAAAACACAGTCAAACAGAAAAATTGGAAAAAACTACCAACACCATGAGGTCGGCCTCGGAACCAGCTTTCCGACGCCTATCCGTTTTTGAAAAAAAAGACTCTGTATGCCCAAGATAGAGCCAAAAAACCAAACCCCCCCTAAAAAAGGCCAAAAAAGAGGTCATGTGGCTTGTTTGGGCGAAGGAGGCCAGGGAGTGGTGCTCCAGTGGCACTCCGATGGCAAAAGGGCGGAGCAGGGAGGCTGTGTGCGGTGTTAGGGAGGTGGTCGGGCAGCACAAGGAGGCTACGGGCGGCGCCAAGGGGCCGAGCGAAGCAACGGCTGGGGAGCGAAGCGGCGGCCGAGCATGGACGGCGGGCCGGGGTGCTAAGCGGCGGCCGGGAGTTGCAAGGCCGAGCAGAGGGCTGGGCGGTGCGGGGAGCAGAGGGTCGGGCGGCAGGGGCTGGTCGGCGGGGGCCGCAGGGCTAGCGAGGATGCCGGAGGGGACGGCCGGCAGGGCTACCAGAGTCTGTAGCCGGTGAGGGCCAAGGGAGGCACGGGGCCCGAGCCTGTAGGTCTGTGTCCGTGGGCCGTATTGACAGCGGCAGGGGTAGGGGTAGGGGCCCCATGGTACCCTGCGTACCATGGGAACCCCCCCAAAAAAAAATTTGCAAAAAACAAAATATATTTTTTTTGTTAAAAAAAACCTTTTTTTTTTGCTTTTTTCAAGAGATTTTTTAAAAGCAAATTTCGGCCTGCATGCCGTAAAAAGGCAAATTTTTTTATTTTTTTTTTTCAAAAAAAATTCCTCGACCTACGTGCATTTCTATGACCATAGGGGTTTTCGGGTCTTCTGAGCATGATGGTGAGGTCTGTTTAGGCCCAAAGTGCTCAGAAAAAAAGGTCAAACCCTAGGTGCATAAAAACTTTCTGAAACCGCAGATCTGCTTCCAAAGCCAAAAATCTCAAAATAAGAACAGGTAGTTGCAGATCTGATGCTCTGATACCATATAGGAGCTGAGAAAATACAACACCACAAGAGCCCAAATAATCTCTGCAAGCTGAAAAACCTATTGCAAGGAGAAGCAATGAAGCAAAACAGAAGGAAAGAATACACAGGAAAAATATGCTCCAAAAGATGAGAGCTCAATAATCTCCAAAATGTATTGTCATTAATAATCCTTCTTCATACAATGAAAAGAAAGAACTCAACCTTTAATAGGTCAAGAAACCCTAAAAGGGAAAACCTAGGTTTGCACATAATAATTAATTAAAATAATTAATTATATGCACGTAAAGTTTGCTTAAGTGTAAAAGAGATAAAGGGAACTTAAATAATTAAACAAATAATGTTTAATTAATCAAGTAAATACCTGAATACTCTAACACCAAATTCTTAGGGGATCGGTTGGGTAGATATGGAATGAGAAATCTATAAATAAATTGTAATCATTTGAGAAAAGGGGGGGATTAGTAAGGATTGTTTTAGCCTGAGGAAATAGGATAGACTAGTTTCATTTCCAGCAATGTATTTTCCAAAATTTCCTAGAGTAAATTTGAATTCAAGCAAGTATTTTATTTCTAGCAAGTGTGAATTAGTTTAGCCTTTTAAATTTATGCAAGGGTTTCTTATATCAGCCTTTCCTTTCACACAAGTGTGCCTTAGATTAGCTTTCATTTCCTGCAAAGTTAGCATAAACTGTCAAAATAGTTTTCTTCATTCTTTTTTGCATACAACCATGGACATCACCCTGGATTGATAAATTAAATGATGAGGATTATAACGTCCCCATAAATAGAAGTGAAATGGAGTAGTTTTAGAGAATCTATGTGTATTTTTAGTTTAGATAAATTGGTTTACATTGTGTGCATTTTGTAGGTACTCTATTGAGAATGTTAGGTTAAATTTGGACCTTAACTCCATAAGATATCACACATTTTCCCCCATTTACATTTGGCATGCTTTGTGGGACAGCCTTGTCCCTTTAGAAATTTGGGTTTTTCTTGGTAGAAGGCATTTGGTTTACATTTTCTGATTGTTGTTATTGTTTCATATCTTTTCATTGGTAGTTATTGTGTCGTTTTGTCTGCATTATCCCATATCGTTTAATCTCTACTTCATTTTAAATTGGTTAGCACATGTTTACTAGTCCCTTCAAATGCTTCATAACCTTGTTTAGGTTCATTCTTTCTAACATTCATGCACCTTTATCATGGTTACACATTGACTAATCTATTAAACAATCACAACTTGTCTATTATACTTTACATAGAGTCTCTTTGAGGCCTTCTGTCAGACAGTTTGTGTACCTTATGTATACTCCCATATTTATCATTTTATTTTCCAAACACTTTGCAATCACTGATTAATATTTTGAATGCATTGCAATATTGATTTCTTGCATTGTAGGTTTGGTGGAATACATTGCAACACATTTTGGCCTTCATTTATTATTAACCAACACATTGCCCTTCATCGATTGTTTGCTCATAAACTACTTGGTTGCTCATTCATGCATTTAAAATTTGCACATTTTGCATGCATATATATGAGTCTTTGCATGGAGGTTTGATCCATTTTAAACAAATCTATTTTGGGCTCATTACATGTCATGAAACCACATTGCATGCATATATATATTAGAGAAAAAAAACTTATTTTAATAGGCTAGACCTAGTGTACACTAAGGTATTCCTTCAACATAGTTCTTATGAAGACTTTGAATTTTATATGGAAGTAATAAATGATGTAAATTCCCATGATAGATCATCTAATGGACTATAAATGTTTTCATTTCTTAGGTGGTAAAGGAAACCTTATTTTGATGTTTTTGAAACCTTATTTTGTTGGAGTGATCTTATTTTATTGATACAAAATATATTATGATCAAAGTGTCCTATAGAAATTATCTTTCTTTGTAGTCATAATGATGAAGCTAACAATTGGTATGTGTCATGGTGTACTGACATTTCTTTTTAGGGTGAACTTAAACAAGCTTTTATAGATAGATAGGTACCAAAAGAAATAAGAGAAAGAGAAAGATACTATGAAGGACGACGCGGATAAGAAGGATAACGATCGTCAGAAGAATAGAGAGAAGGAGAAGAAAATTGAGGAGGACGATGGAAAGCATGAGATGATGAGTACAAAGGAAAGACAAAGGGAAACATTTCATGAATTTGAGCTTCAAGGAAGGAAGATCTAAGTATTTAATTTAATGCATTTATTCAAAAGGAAAATGTTATTATTTCTATAATTCATACATGTAGTTATAAATTAATTTGCTAAAAAAAAGGCCAACCAACTATAAATAAAAGAAATAAAATCAAGGATAGTCAAATAAAGCGTAAAAATAAATCCAAAAGTGAAGCTCTCTGTGGATAAATATGTTTTCTATTCAAATTATAATTCTTCAGATATAGATGGATTGGATCTATTTCTCTTAGATTCTATAATGTAGACTTGTAAACTAATTTAGAGCCTTCAAAATGTATATCAAATTGAAACTTATCAAAGAAATCCATTTTAAATATTAAGTACATTCAAAGACTTTTAAGAATCATTAAAGATTTATTCAAAAGGGATAATGATTGAATCTTTTTCAATATTGGATATCTTATTCTTGACATTATTTTAAAAAATTTATTAGATCCTTTAATCAACTCTTGATTATAAATAATATCACCTAACACTATAATGAATCTCTACACCCATCAACATCCTTGTATCTTTATATAGTTCCTTATATAATGATTTCGTTATTAAGAATTTATGTTTTCTTTTCTAATAATTACTCTACCAATCTCCTATTATTATGTGATTATTTATTGAAAAAGAGAGTGGTGGTTGTTGATCTTGATACAATTTAATGAAATATTCAATGATATTATACCTTTCTTGAGATTGTTAGGGTAATTTTGTATTATTGGTTTTGATACTCCAAATTAAATAATATTGGTTATCTCCAATTGGTATAATGAGTTAGCAAGATTGATATGAATGACATCAAGTGAGTGATATGTCAATATTGTACACGTGATAAGTAGTGTTAGACTTAAAAGTTCCTAGACATGTGTCATTACTTAATTTAGAACCATAAAATATTATCATGGAAACCCTTTCATAAAGAAAAAAAAAATCTTAGTCTCACTAATAAGATATTTTTATTGATGTAAAGAATCATGGAAGTCTCAAAATTATTAATGTGTAATAATGATGTAAAGCAACACTCACTCTCAAAGCCACAAGGCATTGAAACCTTTCTCACCCATTCAATTATCACCACAAACATTAAGAGTACCTTCGGTGGTGCATTATTTTGGGTAATAAATTGGTTTCATGGGCAACTAGGCCATCATAAGAAATTGAGATTTCTCGCTCCTCCTTGTACCTCCCACCTCTTATCTTGCCCTTGTCCTTCCTCTTAATTTTCTTCTTCATGTTCCTCCTCGGTGTCCCTCTTTCTCTTTGTTCCTCCTTTCATCTCCATTCCTTGGCCCCCACTCCTCCTCTTCCTATTGGGTTTTTTGCGATTGTAGGTTGTTGTATTTATGTGCTTTTGTTATTGGTTGATATTATTTTTTTTGTATTTTGTTTGTGTGCGTGCATGTGTGTATATTTAGGAGTATGCATTGGCATGTATGTATTTGCTTGTTCTTTTTATTCTTGCTTTTATATATATTGGTTTTCTCTTATGTGCTTGTGATTGGTCATTTTTTTGTGTTTTCATATTATTGGTTTTCTTTCTTTTTATATTTTGGTTTTTTATTTTTTTCTTTTTTTTTCTTTTTTTATTTTAGTTTTAGTTTTTATTTTTTTTAGATATTTTAGTTGTTTTTCTTGTAGTGGCCTTGTGTTTTTATTCATTTTGTTTTGTCTCTTTTTGGGTGCTATTTTAATTCCATTTTTTCCATTTTGTGTGTCCTCTTGGTTTTTGTGTCTCTTTCCTTGTGGCTTCTCTTTCATATTTTTTAATCTACTAGGTCTGCTATCATTTTCTCATATTTTTCTATCTTATTCTCTTACTTGCTCATTTGCCTTGATGATGGATCATGGTGTTTGATCTGAAACATTGGCAACGTAAAAATTAACACAGATGAATCCAAAATATTTATAAACATATCGATATGGACTATGGAAACTTCATGAATTCAATAGAAACGAGAGTTCAACAGAAATTATAGCAACAGGGGTATACCCTGGATTAAACTATGCAACAAAAACCTAAAAGATAAGGGCCAAATTATGTGCCCTTGTCATACAAATGACCTTCTCCCAGTCGTCATAGAGTAATTTGAAGAGATCCCCGCCACTTTCCTATTATTCTCATCATCAGCTATAATGTTGCAAAGAAGGGAGAGTGTCAAAGTTGAACTGTGTAGGACCCTGATGCAAAACTTGTTGATTCTAACCTGTTGTTTGTCTCTTAATTCCACCCTATTGTTGATAACTAATTTTCTCTTTAAGTTTTTTGATTTCTTGGTCTATGTCAGGTCTACAGATGTCAAGGTTTTGTAGCTCCTCCTTTAAAATCAATGGGTTTTGTATTCCCCTCATCCTTAGGGTCCCCATCCTTATATTTTTCCTTTTTGGACTTAACCTTCCTCTATTTTCCAGTTACTTTCAGGAGTTCTACATCATTCTTTAGGATCTCAAGGTGACAGGGTGGCCCTGGTTTGATTCCCTCAATGGTATTGGCCAGATTTACATTCATTTGTGTCTCCAAAAGTTTAGGGGATTCAAGTCCCATTAAGGGGTCAGGGTCCACCAAACCAGCAAATTCCGTGTTGGTAGGAGGGTTCTCTTATGATTTGGGATTATTAGTAATATTCCCCTTGTCACCCCTCTCCATGTATTCTTTAGTGGTCATGTGATTGTAGGCCTCCACCTTCTCATCCATAGAGCCCTTAGAGGCCAATCTACGAGATGTTCATCTACCAATATTATTACCAATGGGATCATCCTCTTTGGACCCTTTAGAGTTGTAGTTAAATCTACAATAATTTTTTTTCTCTTTCCATCCTTTCCTTTTCTTTTGGAGCCTGAAGAAATATTTTCCCATCCCAAAGTGGATGGACAGGAAGGAGGGATTACTTAAATGATGGTGATAGAAGATGAAGGTACCACATAGGAGGCGAAAGCCTCACTAGAAACATGAAAAAATATAGGGCTAAAACTAGAAGCATAAGCCACCAAAGAGAGGGAAGCCAGAAGGGACAACTGAACCAACATTATGTTCCTAGGAGGGTACAGAGATAGATGGTAGTCGTATAGCATATATTTTAATCCCTTGTAAAGGGAAATGGGGGGTTTACCTTCATTTTGGGGGTCAAGGGCATCTTTTATGGAAGTTTCCATAGAATGGAGAAAATAAAATAGCAAACAGTGTAACTTATTGTTTCTAAAATAGTTAAGAAGAGACAGGTGATAATAGTAAAAGATTTTATGGCGGTCTTCCAAAGTAAAATATTTCATGATAAGAAGACACAACACTACTCGGGGGTATTTGAGATCCTCCCAATTGATTCCACCTCGGATTTTCATCAGGATTTACTTCCCTCTGAAAAATCTTCTTAGACCTTCACTATTGGTCGTATGGCTTCTACGTTTCCACCTTCATCCCTCAAGGGAAAGTCCTTTGGCCTTTGCAATGACTTCCTCAGTGACTTCAAAAGAAATTACACCCACTACAACTCGCCTATTATTCAATGAGGTAAAAAATTTAATAGAAAGTTTTTCATCATGCCCCTTAAGGCATTCCATAAAATCGACCACTCCTACCTTAGTGCAATAGTTCCATATGACAACATCCTCTTGAAGTCCTCTAGATTATTCGACTCATATTGAACCCTATCACCTCTCATTTCCACCTCTTTAGAGAAGATAGACAAATTTTTCTCCTTAAATTTTAGCATGGAAACAAAAAAATTATAGCAATGTCTTGTAGAAATAAAATTTTCATTTCCATAAAAGAATATGGCATAAAGTAATCCTTTGATGAAATAATTGCCACTATAATTTTCCAGTCTAGGAGAAGCTTGCAAAGAATACTCCTAGCCAGCTGAAGTGATGTTAAGGAAAATGACTATTGCCATCTAAGTGTCGGAACAATGTGAAAACACATCATTTTCCAAGCTTCCGCCTTTTAAAAATCTTTAACATGCCCTCCAACGACATGATCCTCCATACGGCCCTTATAGTCACACAAGTGAATTACATCATCATGAGGTTCAAAAGGCATTGCCAAAAAATGAGTGAAAAACATTTTATGGCATGCATGGAAGTCCACCTTAGACAATCATTTGTACCACTATGCTCGAGGCTACAATTATTTGAATTCAAAAAATCCCTCATCCACCCCTCAAAGGCAGTATAGTGGGAATGAGGGAAAGCCTTGATAGATTTTATGTTGATTAGAAGTACTATTATTAGTCTCTATTTAATAAGGAGTTTGATAAAGGGGGGAAAGGAGTTACTAATTCCCTAACATCTCAGTCCCTGCAAATTAAGACCAAGGGCCGCTATGGCATCCACCACATAGTTACCTTCCCTATAGGTATGGTTAGTAGGAAGGAGTCAAAGGAAGATAAAAGTTTGCACATGCCTCTAATGATACCGTCAATACACAAATTTATTCTATTTAGCCCTTGGATAGAATCAATTATTAGCTTTGAGTCACTTTCAATGGAAAATGTCTTGATCCCAATGGAAACAGGAATGGAAAGGCCCCAAAGCAAAGCCATAGCTTCAACTTGATTGAAAGAATGTCCATTCAAATTAACTGCATAAGTTGCGACAAACTCTCTAGTATGAGTTATTAGTATTTCACCTACATCTACCAAGCCATGTTGAGTACCATCATCAAAATTAAATTTTGTATAGCCTAACTAGGTGAAAATTTCACCCCTAATAAAAGCCATTTTCTTCAATCCCCTAGTTATTTCTGACTAAAATCTACTGCACAAAAAATGGCATGAAAGAAATAGAATTTTTAGCTCCCATGGTTGACTCCAAATTATTTAGTCTTCAAATACTAGATTCAACATGGGGGGCTCAAATAAGACTTGCATATATCTCCATATATTGTTATTGTGTGTATCTACGATGAAAGTATATGAAGATCAATAGCACATTAACATCAAAAAACCAAATGAGAGTTCAAATGAAATATGAGCATTGTTTTGTAGCTTTTTTTAATTCAAAACGTCGCGATATCTAAGGTGATAACCCTTAAATTAGTCTATGATGATCAATATCACATTAACAGCAAAAAACCAAATGAGAGTTCAAATGAAAGTCTGCAAAAAAATCAGAAATGAGAGTTCAACAGAAATTACATCAACTGGGGCATACCCCGAATTAAACTATGTAACATAATCTTAAAAACTAAGGGGCCAAATTATGTGCCCCTGTCATACTTAAGATCCTTCTCCTAGTCGTTGAAGAGGAATTTCAAGAGATCTCTGGCCGCTTGCCTATCATTCTTGTCATCAGTTGTTTTGTCGTGAAGAAGGGAGAGTGTCAAAGCTTAACTATGCAAGACCTTGATGTAGAACTTATTGATACTAACCTATTATTTGTCTCTTATGTCTAGTCTGTTATTGATATCTCTAATTTCCTATTTTAGTTTACAGATTTTTTCTCCATATCGAGATTGTGGATGTTGCGGTTCTGTATCTCCTTCATGGAATCAGTAGTTTTGTATTGCCCTCATCCTTGGGGTCCTAATCCTTATCTTTTTTTCTTTTTGGACTTAACCTTCCTCTATTTACCAATTCCTTCTGGGAGTTTCACATCATTCTTCAAGATCTCAGGGTGAGAGGGCGGCCCTGAGTCTAGTCCCTCAATGATATTGTCCAAATTCACATTCATTTAAGTCTCAAAAAGTTGACGGGAGTTGGGTCCCATTAAGCGGCCTGAGTCCACTAGACTAGCAAAGTCCATGCTAGCAGCAAGGTTCTCTTCTTCTTTGGGGCTATTAACAATCTTCCCCTCATCACCCCCCTCCATATCTTCTTTAGTGGTTGTGTGAATGCAAGCCTCCTCCTTCTTATCCATAAACCCCTAAGAGGCCAATCTACAAGATGTTCATCTACCAATAGTATCATCAATGGGGTCATCCTCTTCGAACCTTTCAGAATTGGAGTTATCTATAATTAAAAAATTTCACTTTCTAGCCTTGCCTTTACTTTTGGAGCCCGAAGAAATCTTATCCCATCCCAAAGTAGATGGGCGAGAAGGAGGGCTTACTTCAATGATGGTGACAGAAGCTGAAGGCACCATAGGGAGGTGAAAGCCTCACTAGAAAGATGAAAAATATGTGGTTGTTGTGGGCCCCTCCCTACATGTCTTGCTTCTTGTTCTAAGTTTTCATTGGCAAATGTTCTTATTCCCATTCAAATAGTTCCATTAACTTTCTAATTCAAATTCTCTTCCTACCCAAAACTTCTTTGGAGACATGTGATCACATAAAAAGGAACAAGGTACCCATCTATTTTCTAGTGTATTCATGGCCTATGCCAGAATGGTAGCTTTGGAGCAGGGTATGAACATCCATCAAAGCATATTGGAAGGGGAATTATATCAGATATTACAGTTCAAAATGCTCTTGTAGAAGCATAGACAGGGCATCTAAACCATTTGATCAGTTGTGTCAAAGAAATATGATCTCATGAAATGCTACGATCGCAAGATATGCACAAAATACATTTGTAAAGGATTTAGAAACCTTCAGCCAAATGCGATTGGCAGGTGTAAATCTAGACTTTGTAACCTTTACCAGTGTCCTTCCAACATGTGCCAAAATGGGATCTTTGGAACAAGGCATGGACATGCAAAGCCAAATCAACTTCATAGAAAACAGACCACAAAAGTTGACGTCGTTCCTCCTTGGCTCAAGTTTGGTTTTGATGAAATTCCAACTATAAAAGTTCATTATTTTTCCTTCATTCTTTTCATGTTTGGTCATTTAAATTGTGAAAAAAAAAGCCTTGTTTGATACTCTGCAATCTCTTTCGAAAGAGAGATTAAATAGTTTAAAATTAATGAAAAATAAGCCTTGTTTAATAGTTCAAATTTATCCATGGCCTCACTTATCTTGGATACTCATTGAAAAGGGATAAAACAAACAATATATGGAATCCAGCTGCAGCAGTTTCATTATATGGTTCATTTTGCTTTATCATGGTATTCATAATCTCTTTTTAAATAGATGGTTTCATACCATTGATGGGGATGACCAAAGATTGGATATTTCTCAACAAGACAAACTACCAAAATAGATGGATTCATATGCAATCTGGATTCAATTGCTATAGGCTCACCCACAAATTTTACATCATCTATAACCTTCCTTTTTATTGATCTATAAATTGTATATTTAAATAGATTTTTTTACTATAACCTTCTCAACTGTAATTATTCGTAGACAAGCGTCTTTCAAGTAGAATAAGGATTGGACGTGGCATTTGCATAAAAAAGAATAAAATGTATAACTGTTTCCATTGGTCTAGTTTACTATTTTTAGTTCTACTTTACTATTTGTATTATATATCATAATAGAAAATGTGTATACAATTGATAAAATTTAATAGGTAGATTTGAATTTATCATTTTTAATTTGTATGTTGGAAATTATTATTCATTGTGTTTTATAAATAGATTTTTTAATTGTTTAGTGTGATTTATTTTTTGATCATTTAAACTAATGCTAATTTTAAATTGTTTGTCAAATTATAATATATTTTTCATTATTTTTTAATACAATGTTTTAATTACATAAAAACTTTTTAAACACCTTAATATATTTTTCTTAATTAATATTATAGCCAAACCCTAAAGGATCTACCTTTTCCAAAACTCTATGCTAAGAGCCTCAATGTAATCTAGTAAAGAAATCACTAAGCATTTTAAGGTCCAACATTCCAAGACAAGAATTATAGATTAGCAGAGCTATAATAAGTCCCCAATGCATGGCATGTGATCATTCCTATCTCTAGATGACATGCCTATTAAATTTAGGCCAATCCCATCAAACTGGTCATTATTCCCTCCTAATGACCTGTATTATATAGAGAATTTAAGTTTAAGTGATGATCTTGCGACCTATTACTTTTTGCTTGCCTTGTGAAACTAAGTCCACTAGATGTAATTAAATATAGAACAAGCAGTTGTAAGGGCCTTTTTCTTGGTTAGGAAGAATAAGTGACATGGGTCTCTTTATTGATCATACTCATCAAAGATGAATCTTGATATATCTTAATATTGAGGATAAATTGGAACTACTTCCATATATGTATCTCTATCATATGGGATAAAATTATTCTTTTATCAACCCAAAAATCTGTATATAATTATTAAATCTAATATGTATTGGTTAAGATTTGAATATATTATTTATAATTTATATGTTAGGTTTATTGTTCGGTTATTGGTTTATTTTGTGGTTGGTATTTATATTTTTCAAGTGTGGTTCAATTTTCTAACAATTTGGACTACTGGTTATTTTAATTTCTTCACCAAGTTATAGCATTTTATTTCATTATTTTTCAATTTCACGCTCTAACTACATTAAAAATTTGTACTCATCTTGATACATTTTTATCTTTACTAATATTCTAGTTAAACACTAAAGGATAAAACTCTCCCAAAACTGAATGTTAAGAGATTAAATGTAATCTCTAAAGGAGTGTATTATATTGATAGCAATAGTGTTTCATCTAAATAAAATATAATTGCTAAGTATTTTAAGGCTCAACAATCCAAGACAATAAGCATAGATTCTTTTAGATATGACAAGTCCCTAAATGCATGGCATGTGATTCTTCCCATCTATATATGATATGGCTCTAAATTTAGACCATTCCCATCAATCAATACGATGGTTATTTTTCCTTATTAATGGTATGCATTATATCTAGATAATTCGAGTATATAATAAGCTTGGGATTGTCATTCTTTTTCTTCATATTTTCATTCTAATATCTAATATATCCCTAAATAGAATAGGACCATAAGGTAGTTTAATACCACCAAATTCCCTTTAAAAGAATCTAATCTACACTATATCTCCAAGATTTATTAGTACACGTCATACTCATCATCTAATCTAATAAATTATATAAGTTTTTTACATGGCTTAAGGGATGTGTGTCAATGTTGGCATCTCTATCCACCTATTAAACTATAATATAATCTTTATAGATGCATTACATTCCATCTCTCTTTTACATGTTTCAACTATCAAACATGGGAGGAAATCAATAATAATACCACTTGAATTTATTACCAGTATGATGAAATTTCCTATTATAAAACCATCCATAGGTGATCTTTGTAATATTTTTACCTTGACGATAGAAAGATCTAGGGCTTGATCATTATCTTAACCTCTAATTTATTATATTATTTGTGTAGTTATTCTTTCTAATCGCCTTAAATTTATCCACTAAGTTTCTATTCGATGTCAATATTTTTTGTAGGTCTATGTTGATTCTACGTTTTGATTAAAGGGGAAATTTTGGTTTTACAGGGATCAAAAACACAAAGTCAACAAAAGAACAATCTTAAACAACAACCACTCGAGGCCTAGCAACCAAACAGATGCCAACTATCCCACAAAAAACTAGGGCAAAGCAACCCCATAACAAAATACTAGACAAAGCACCTAAATAAAACTATAGTAATTTTCCCAATTTATCATTCTTCTGGATGATCTCTTCATTGATAATCATAAATTTTTTAATGATCTCTTGATTGATTCTATGTTGATCCATAGTGATTTATTTAATTATCCTATTTAGTATCATGCCTCTATGTTGGTTTCTTATATGACTCTTTCACCTCAAAATCATGTGGATGTTTATACATTGTACCTTTTATATGTCTACAACCCTATTTAATTCATCATCATTTTTTGCAACTTATTTTGTTAGCTCGTGAAGGGAAATATTTTTCAATCTTTATTTTTATATGATTCTTTGGTGTACTCTTCATTATGTTCTTTAAATTTCTCTACCTTGAATTTTATTTTTTGTTTATTGTGTAATATCCTACAATATAGTTTTTATTTTCTTCTATACCAAATCTTCATGAACTTATACACATTAATTTATGTTGTCCTAATGATTCTAACCAAGTATATCTAAGATAAATAGATCCAATCCATCAATATCTAAAGAATTATAATTTAAATATAAAACATATTTATCCATAGAGAGCTTCACTTTTGGATTTTTTCTTACCCTTTATTTGACTATCCTTGATTTTGTTTCTTTTATTTATAGTTGGTTGGCCTTTTTTTTGTAAATTAATTTATAACTACTTGTAGGAATTATAAAAATAATAAAATTTTCCTTTTGAATAAATGCATTAAATTAAATAATTGTATCTTCCTTCTTTGAAGCTCAGATTCTTGAAATGTCGCCCTTTGCCTTTCCTTCCTACTCATCATCTCATGCTTTCCATCATCCTCCTCATTTTCCTTCTCCTTCTCCATATTCTTCGGATGATCATTATCCTTCTTATCCTCCTCCTCCTTCATAGTATCTTTCTCTTTCGCTTATTTCTTTTGGTACCTATCTATCTATAAAAGCTTGTTTAAGTTCATCCTAAAAATAAATGTCAGTACACCATGACACATACCAATTGTTAGCTTCATCATTATGACTACAAGGAAAGATAATTTCTATAGGACACATTGATCATAATATATTTTATATCAATAAAATAAGATCACTTCAACAAAATAAAGTTTCAAAAACATCAAAATAAGGTTTCCTTTACCACCTAAGAAATAAAAACATTTATAGTCCATTAGGTGATCTATCATGGGAATTTACATCATTTATTACTTCCATATAAAATTCAAAGTCTTTTTAAGAAACATTTTGAAGGAATACCTTAGTGTACATTAGTTCTAGCCTATTAAAATAAAAAAAATTCTCTAATTTAGAAGAATAAAATTGTAAAAAGTAAAGATAGAAGAAATTCAAACTAAGTCATATTTATCATGATACATAGGTCCACCAAAACAAAAAATTTAATACAAAGGCGCCCCTATATATATATATATAGAAACTCATCCACATCATGGCATGTTCCATTGTTTTATCTAGAAAATTTATTTGACATATTAAAAATATCTTTATCAATAACTAGGTCATGATTCATATAAAATTAATAGATCCACTATCACATATATTTTTATCAAACTCATGGATAGAAATTTGTAATATATTACCACTACAAATGTTAAAAAACTTTTTTATTTTGGACTCAAAAATAAAATTCAATCCTTCAATCCAAGCATCATGTAAATCTACTTGAAATGTTTCTAAAGAAGTGTTAAGGATTTTAGAGTTTTTATCCATTTCAATTCCTTCATTAAAAAATCCACAATAGAATTGCCTTTGCAAATAAGTTCTAGAATGATTTTGTCTTGATCTCAAAAACTCTTCACAATCAACATGATTAGGATCAACATGTGATGAATTTAAAGAACAACCTCAACATCATTTGCACCATCAATAACTAGTATTTCTACAATGCTCTACAAAATTACCAAGATAAGAATATAATCAGGAGGTGGTCGAATCAACGGTGCACCACATATAGATGGATGGCCCCTCTACCCATACCTATCTCTCCATTATAATTTGTTGACCAGCTACTTGGGAGAGGTTTCTTATTAGTTGGGGAGATCAGAACCTTCATTCATAGGAAAACATCTTTTTTTATCAATATTCATACTAGTAATAATTTTATGTGAAGGTAAAATCTCTAATTTATCATTATAGGAAAAATTACAACCTATGGAGATATAATAAAAGAAATTGTCATCACAATCAAGAAAATAAGAAATCTTTGATTTGAGATCTTCAAATTGAGTGCCTAAACTTTTATCTTTAATAACATCATTAAATAAACTAAAAAATCATTGTCCATAACAGCATAATCATTTGTAAGTAATCAAAAGTTCACTTCACCCATATGTGTGCAAATTAGCTCAACAAAGTAATAAGCATCATCAGATACCTCAAAAAATTAAAAATTTGGGAGTACATGAAAGTTCATGTTCTTTGAATTGAACATCTCACACATTGGTTTAGTACCATCAACCATATGGATCAATTCATTATATTAAACATTTGAGCACATATCTATTCCTCAATTGATAAAGTTTTCACGAGGTGGACAATTCCATATTTTAGCTTCCTTATCATACCTTATATATGGTTTTTCTTATTTGTAATCTCTATTAAAACACATTCTATCTTTATACAATCCAGGCCTGTTTTTTCTCTTTTGCTAGCTATGTGGAATTGGCAATAGTTTCATTTTAATTTTTAAACTCGAATTGTTTTTGCCAAGATTTTTGGGGCATAATTTCAAGTCTTAAATGTTTGGTAATATTCAGTCATGTTTGACTCTCACTACCATGTCTTGAACCATACACTAGCTTACATGTCTTAGGTTTTATATTTATATTTTAAATTTGTGGATTTTCTTAATGTCACTATAGATTAATTTTATGTTAAAAGGTTCTCATGTTGTAATTTTATGCATTATATATGAAATATTATTTATGTGTATTTTGTTGGAATCCAATAACACTGAGGGGGGTGAATCAGTGTTAGACCCGAATGATCAATTTTAGCCTTATTAAAACATGCATACACCAACCGATATATCGGTACATACAAAATTGAAATAAGTAAAGCAACCAATAAGCCAATCACATAAATGAACACCATAACACACAGATTTATACGTGGAAAACCTCAAAGAGGAAAAACCATAGTGGGATTTGTGACCCACAATATCAATCCACTAGCCATATGAAGAGATATTACAAAATATAGGGGAATGCACTTGCAGGAAGGCTTACAGCCTAGAGCACAATTCTCAATCACCAAAGGAGCCTCACTGATTACATATAAATCCAGACTACAATCCGAAGAAATGATTGAACTGAAAAGATATCATCTTCTATGCCTGAGTACAGTTCCGATTAAGCTCTGTTTGTTCTGGTCTGAAACCCTAAATCCTTTACCAAAATAACCCCTTACAATAATATCCTCACATACATGATCTCTCTGATCTATTTCGCATCTCCTTCATTATTTCCTTCCCAATTACATATTCACATGATGATATCAAAATGATCTATCCATTATTTCCTTCATCAGGTTTTACATTTATATTTTAAATTTGTGGATTTTTTTAGTGTCACTATAGATTAATTTTATGTTAAAAGGTTCTCATGTTGTAATTGTATGCATTATATATGAAATATTATTGATGTGTATTTAAAAGAGAGTTAAAATTAAAAAAATAAAAGAATAGTTGATATAATTAATTATAAAAATAAAATATAAAAATCTAAAATAAATACCAAAAAAAATATATTAACAATAATATATATTATGGGAAAGATGTTTTTTTGGCAAACACCATCAACCTTGGGGAGAAAAAGTCATAATAGTTGAGGTGGATATGAATTTTCATGGCATTCTTATTTCAAAAAATAAAGGGCTCCAAAACATCATTATCAGAGGTGACTCCTTAAATGTGACCCGCATCTTGAATGACATGGCTAAAATCAATTGGTAGACCCACTTCTTAATCACCAATGATCGTAACTAGATCATTTCATCCCAAAATCGCATGGTTACAAACATGTTTAGGGAGGGAAATTGTCTTGCAGACATTTTGGCTAACTTTGCAACTCAATCTAATAATAATATTGTATGGGAAGATTTGCCTTCTCTGTCAATTTACATTGCCTAGAAATTACATTTTGATATTGATGGATTTTTAAATTAAGATGTCATCATTGAGGTGGCCTGCCCACACTATATATGGAAGTTCTTTTATGCCCTTTAATTATTTATGTTGCAGTACTAGAAACTTCAGATATTATCATTTTCCTTCGTCTTTGATTTTTATTGTCTTCTTTGTTGCTTTCTAGTCTAGGAAAATGGGTGGGCATGAGGATCAAATAGGACCTAATAGAATATGATAATTTTAAAAGCGCCAATGAGCTTGTTATCACTGTTTTAAGGTTGGGTTCTTCTTTTCCCATAATTGGCCATGGTATTTTGAAAATTTTCGAATGGGGTGTGGTCCCTAGTGTTTCAACTTTGTTCTAAACCTTAGGGGTTTAAGGGTTTTAATTTTTTCGACTCTTTCCTTGTTGGGCCCTCTGGTTTCTATTCTGCCGTTGCTTTATTTCACTTATGTCATGGGTCGCGGGGTCGTAGGAAGTGTCCCCCCTTGTTATTTACCTAGGCGCTTATGTGGGCTACTCACCGAAAAGTTCATCGAGGAGAATGAGCTTTCGATGGAAGATCAAAGTGGCTTCTCGACATGGGTTACTCACCGAAAGGTTTGTCGAGGAGAATAGGCTTTCGATGGAAGATCGAAGTGCTCGGCCGAAGGCGGGGGTTTCATCGAAAACTTGAGGTAGGGCCCCCCCCCCCCCCCTCTGTGGTTTTCTTCTGGCGAATTATAAGGCAGCACGTGGCACAGGTCGCCACAGTCAGCAGGTCATGGCGCCAGGTGTCCATGGCGTGTCCGTAGGCCCACCATCTCTGCGAAATTGCGAGAATGAATGTCAGTCGTCCATGTGTCATGCGGAGGAAGTAAGGGATGTGGCCGGAAAAAGGAGTATGTCGAGGAGAATGAGCTTTCGATGGAGGATCAAAATGGCTTCTCGACATGGGCTACTCACCGAAAAGGTTCATCGAGGAGAATGAGCTTTCGATGGAAGATCAAAGTGGCTTCTCGACATGTGTTACTCACCGAAAGGTTCATCGAGGAGAATGAGCTTTCGATGGAAGATCAAAGTGCTCGGCCGAAGGCAAGGGTTTCATCGAAAGCTTGAAGTGGGCCCGCCACAGTATAAAGAGGATACATTCGGCCAGTATCAAAACAGAATACGAAGGGATTTTCTAAACCAATGATCAGATGCCGCGTGGTATTATGTAGCCAATAGAGAGATGGGACCCAGACTAGAGACAAAGCCGTCAAGATGCAATTCACAGTGAGACACTTGCAGGAAGGCTGCGACCTGTTGGAGTTAAAATATGATTTCTCGTATGATTTTGATTTTGAAGGGACGGCCGATGCATGCGGAATCAATGTTATGGTTGAGGCCCAGAGTTCAGACATTTGATTTCCTACCAACCAAGTAGAGATCTTTTAAAGGTCTTCATTTTTTGAAGTAATGGCAACCAACTTTCCTCGAGAGGTCCGAAGCTTTGTGCATCCATATTGTTATAAATGGATACCAGGACTAGAGAGAAAGAGATCACAAAAATTTTGTAAGAAAATGCTGCAGAGATATTATCTGGGCTTTTCCAAAGTTTAACAAAGGATCAGACTTTTGTAAAATCTTTTCAAATGAATATCAATATACAGACCGTCAGTTTTGAGTGAAGCTTTGTGTCGTCTTCAAACTTGTCCTTAAGTTTATTCACTGTTTTCATTCTGAGTAATCCAGGATTCTCTGTTTGATTGAAATTGTAAGGCAATCTCAGTATGGGTGTTTTTAGCTTTTCTCTTTAGGAGGGAAATTAAATATGCATGATCATTCTTACCAGTAAATACTTTGGGAGAACTTTGAATTTTGAGGACCATAGTTCAGTTTGAAGTGATTGAATTCTTGTTGGTGTTAGGCATTCGCAAGGATTAATGGAAACCAAGTTGATGGGAAGTATAGAGATATTTTGTTTCAGGAGTTTTATTTGAGTTTGAGTGACTCTGTAGCCTTGGATAAAGCACTGGTACTAATCGAAGCTGTTTATTGCATGCTTTGTTGATCAAATAAGCTAAAGTTGAGTATTGTTTCATTCTTCGTTTTCAGTTGTTTGCAAGGTGAATAAACCCACTGGTTTTCTGGACTGGTTTGTGGTGGGTTTGTTGCTTAAGAGTGTGAAGTTAATTCACAAAGGGTATACCCACCTAGGCTCAAAGAAAAGCCCGAAGTGTAGAAGGTCTAACCAAACCTTGTCATATGTTGTTTCCAGAATCCCTTTATCCTTGATGTCTTCTCGGCACCCATTTTAGATTGTATTATTAAGGGCATTGAAGGGGAATCGGATTTTGAGAACAACAAAAGTGGCGACTCTGCTGGGGACCAGTTATAACAAGATAAAGATATAAATCTGTGCAGAGACTTATGGGGTGTATTTTTGTGTTGTGAGTAAAACTGCTTGTTCTTTATCTTTCCCATAGTTTTGTGGGTGGCGACTCTGTTACTTTTGAACCAGTCCTTGTGAGACATAAACTTTCTAACATAAAGACAAGCAAGATGCAGGGAAATAGGCACACAAGATTATTCATGAAGAAACATCCTCATGAAACCTTGCAAGAGGGTCTGCCAGAGCAATCACGAAGAGGCCAGAAGAGATCTGTGATGCATGAGCCATCAAATGCTGCATGGGTGCAGAAAAATAATAATACTGGTAAGACGCCTGACCGACCTGTTTATGCAAAGTCAAATTCATCTTCAAGAGATTCAGAGCATGATATTTTAGGTTTTCATTCAGGATTGTTTGGAAATATTGATGATATGCCTATTTTAAGTCGAGATTTATCACATGTTAGTGTTTCTGCAAAGGATAGAACTAGCTCAAATGCAATTAGGCACTCTGTTCCTAGGACAATAGATGGGAACATTAGTTTGATTGATATAGATCAAATTAATGCATCAGATTCTGAAGAAAACTATCCTAATGAGGATAAAATGTCTCAAGAGATTGAAGAATTAAATAAAAGAGTTCATCATTTAATATCCTTGAGGGCCCAAAAGGAGGCAGATAAGGAAAAGGAAGTTAAGGCCAAGATAATGGAGAGAGATAGGCTTCTTAGACAGATAGATGATCTTGAAGTGCTTGCCAAGGAAAAAGAAATGGATGATGAGGAAGGCCCAGTGATTGGGGAGATCTTGATCCCTAAGATTAAACCAGTTTCTAAGTCAGTAGCCCAGCCAGGTGAGGAAGTTTTTAATGACTCCCAGCTTCCTAAAGTTAATTTAGACAAAGGGAAACAGATATGGGTAGATGATGAAGTAGAGTCTAAAACTGCAAAGGGAATTTCTCATAGGATCCTAGCACATGAGAAAGAGATGGAAAGGATGAGGAAGGAAAAGGAAGATCTCCAAATGGAGTTGGAAAAGGCTGAGTTAGAAGCAGCAAATCAGGAAGTTAAAAGAAAGATTAACTACCTAAAGGCTCCCCCCATTACATTCCCATCGGAAGATCTTAGCAAGCTTAATCCCCAACATATCTCTATTCCTCAAGTTAATACCCAACCAACAGTACACACTAATATTGCCTCAGCAAGCCACATACCTTCAAATAAACAGTACACCCAAACATCTCAATCCCTAATCCCAAAAGCAAAAATGATCATGGGGAATAATAGTACTATTTCCCCTTTTCAGAGAAGACCGATTAATCTAGAACAATATAAGCAATTGTTTTTTGACGGGATCCCAGGATATCCAAATCATGTTCCCACTGAGTTAAGAGATAAGCTCCATAAGTTTGCTGGGAACAATGCAGTCAGTGCTGAGGAACATCTCAAATCTTTCGGGGATTTGATAAATGATTTTGAGATAGCTGATGAGGATGTTATTATGAAACTATTTGTTCAATCCCTGGTCGATGATGCAAGAGATTGGTACAGAGGCCTCCCAGTGGCTAGCATAGGTTCATGGGAAGAGTTCAAAAATTGCTTTCAAGAATAGTACGGTGATAAAACTAATGTGAGTTTCATGCTGAATGAGTTCAATAATATTAGAAAATCTGAAAATGAAATAGTCACTGATTTCAATGCTAGGTTCCAAAAGGCTATGCATAGATTGTATCAGGTAATGAGGCTAGATGACAATATGTGCCTTAATACATATTACAATGCATTTGATTCCAAGATGGCTTATATCTTGAGAGATAAAAATCCTCATAACCTGAGGGATGCCTTCAGAATTGCCATAAATGTTGAAAGTAATAGAAAGGCATCTGGAAAATTAGGAAGGAGGACAGAAGGAAGATTATGGCATGAAACCAAACAGCAACCTAACAAAGTTGCTAAAGAAGAGGATAAAATAGAAAAACTGGTTACTGCTATGAAAGATTTGACTGCTAAGGTAAACAAAATTGATAAACCTCATTACAACTGGCAAGATAGGCCTCCTAGACTACATGATATGCCATACAATACAAATTGGAAAGATGGTAAGCCCCAAGTTGAGAAACCTATAATCGCCCAAAGTCAAGATACACCAGATCCTTTAAAAGGAAAAACAGTTAATAATATAGAAAATACTCCCTGGTGTATTGCTTGTGATGGACCACATTCTCCTCATCAGTGTGCAGTGGCTCAAGCTTTGGAAGAATCCATGAGACCAGAGGAAGCAGAACTTGATATTAATATGTTTGAAACTATCATAGAAAGTGATGAGGAATCTATGCAAAGTGAATGCAGTGATGTGCCAGATAATGAAAAGTTGGTGCAAGGACAGTTAGCCTTAGGTTGGCATCCCACATTGAATGTGGTAACAATTGAAGATGAAGAAGTTCATCTTAGGAGGCCTAGTGAAGAGGAAGTTAAAAATCTCACTAAGGCTGCGATTGCCAAAGCAAGACATAATTACAACCTGAGAAGCACCAAAAGAGATACTGATCAAGGTGAGCCAGGTTCTATGTTTGTAAAAGAGGTCACTAAGAAAAGGCCATCAAACAGTGCTACTGCTACTGTTAAAGCTAGTCAAGAAAAAGAGGAACAAATTAAAGACTTACCTAGAACTACAGATGCCGAAATTGTTGGTGATGTACAAAAGGCGGAAATAGTAAAAAGGGCCAATCAACTCAAGGTAGAAAAGGTCAAGGCTAGTACTGAAAAATGTAATTATTCTACATTTGATATGGCCCAAGCTTTAACTCAAATGAAGGTCACTGTCCCATTAGTAGAGTTACTAAAGATTAAAAAACACAAGGATGCAGCTTTGTCTCTATTTTCTAGTATATCTGATCGTGACTCAGTATTACCCACTGGTTCAGATAGAATTGGAGAGGATCAAGAGTTCCAAACTCCAGAGGTATATGTTGGAACCACTATTACTCAGGAGCCTTCTCAGGTGGATCCCTTCTATGTTACCTTGCTAGTTAATAACCGGTTAATTAAAAATTGCATGATAGATCCAGGTGCAGCTGCTAATGTAATGCCCTATGGTGTTATGAAAGAATTAGGGTTGTCAGTGACTACTGTGTATGGGAAATGCTATGCCATGGATAACAGAGAAGTGCCTGTGATAGGTACAATGAAAGATGTAGAAGTAAAAATTGCTGCATTTCCTGAAGCTACTTATAAAATGGATGTTATTGTCACAGATACTAAACCCCACTATGGCATGTTACTTTCTAGGCAGTGGGCAGCAGCGGTGGGGGGAAATGTTCAATTGGATTTGTCTTATGCTACTATTCCTGTTGGTGGCAATAAGGTCAAACTATACAGGGAGCCACGAGCTCCTAAGGTAGTTGAAAATGTGGACCCTAATATGCTTAATTGTATGATTGATGTGGATTTAGATAACTTCAGAATTCAGCCAGTATCACCTCAATTGAAGAACACTGACCCCATTGTAGTTGAACTACAAGCGCAGCAGCATGGATTGTGGCAAATGTATTTTGACGGAGCTTGTTCCAAAGAGGGGTCTGGAGCAGGGGTTCTTTTTGTATCCCCATCAGGTATAACCTTTAAATATTCATTCTTATTGGCATTCCAGTGCACAAATAATACTGCAGAATATGAAGCCCTATTATTAGGACTTGAGGTTTCAAAAGGGCATGGAATCTGATTATTGAAAGTGATGGGCGATTCAGAGTTGGTTGTCTCTCAGGTAAGATCTAAATATGCATCCAAAAATGATAAATTGAAGCAATATAAGCATGCTGTTTGGGATGTTATTGAATATTTTGATGCCTTTTCTATCAACTGGATAGAGTGAACAAGAAATATTATGGCAGATTTCCTAGCTAATGTTGCTTTAAAAAATGATGATACAACACTAACTGGTATTTCCACTGTGGAAATAAAAGCTAGGCCTGCTATTCCTGATAATGTATATAATTGGCAAGTTTTTGCTGATGATGAAGATATTCTTAGGTTCATCCAATGTGTTGATGATTATGATGGACAAAAAATTGATTGTAATGCATTGGTGGAAGTGGTAGATGACAGGGTGACAGTGTTTGGAAATGATATTGTCCAGTTGGAAACCAATGAGATACCTAAAGGGTTGGTGGAGTTAGAAAGTATGTTTAGTTATAATGACAGTCATTTACACCAGCAATCTACCACCAAGTTAGAAGAATTAGAGGAGGTCAACTTGGGGACAGAATCATCCCCCAAGTTGGTATATATTGGAAAGAAGCTACCTCCTCATGTTAGGACTAACCTAATCAGTTTACTGAAAAGGTATAAGCATGTTTTTGCTTGGTCTTATGAAGACTTAAAGGCGTATAGACAAGATCTTTTTCAGCATGAAGTTCCCTTACTTCCAGATGCTAGGCCTTTTAGACAGAAACAGAGACCTATTAACCCCTTGTTAGAAACAAAAATGCAACAAGAGTTGACTAAATTGAGAGAAGGGGGGATTATCAAACCAATCAGACATTCTTCATGGGTCTCTAATCTGGTCCCAGTAAGAAAGAAAAATGGAGACATCAGATTGTGTGTTGATTTTAGGAATCTTAATGTTGCCTCTTTAAAAGATAATTATTCATCCCCAAATATGGAAGCAATGTTACAAAAAGTGATAGGATGTGATCTTTTATCCATGATGGATGGCTTCTCAGGATACAATCAAGTGTTGGTAAAGGAGTCAGAATAGTTTAAAACGGCTTTTACTACCCCATGGGGAACTTATGTATATGTGAGAATGCCATTTGGTTTAAAAAATGCAGGGGCTACATTTCAGAGAGCTATGGATGTGGCTTTTAAGGAATTCATAAATATCATTATGGTGGTTTACCAAGATGATTTAACCTATTTCTCAAAGAGAGCTGATGATCATTGTGGACATCTAGAGAAGGTGTTCGATAAAGCCTTGGAATTTGGTGTATCACTGAATCCCAAGAAGTGTCATTTTGGGGTCACTGCAGGAAAGTTATTGGGACATATAGTTTCCAAGGAAGGGGTAAGAATAGACCCTGAAAGAATTGAAGCAATTAACAGAGTCTCTGAACCTAAAAATGTGAAAGGTATTCAATCCTTTTTAGGCAAAGTGAATTTTGTCAGGAGATTCATTGCAAACTTTGCCGAGATAGTGAAGCCTATTGTCAAGTTGCTCAAGAAGGCTGCAAAGTTTCATTGGGATCAAGAGGCCTCAAAAGCTTTTAATGAGATTAAGAAGGCAATCCAGGAAGCACCAGTGTTGAAGTCCCCGGATTATGGTAAGCCTTTTTCTCTATTTTCTTTTGCTGCATATCATACAGTGGCTACAGTATTATTGCAAAAGGATAATGAGGGATATGAACATCCCATAGCTTTCTATAGCAAATCTTTGCAAGCGGCAGAATTAAAATATGAAACCATGGAGAAACAAGCTTATGCCTTGGTTAAAGCTGTTAAAGCCTTTAGGCCATATCTGGTGAATGCAAATGTCACTACCTATGTTCCACATGCTGCAGTTAAAGATATTTTGTCTCAGTCTGAGGTTACTGGGAAGAGATGTAGGTGGATCAATAGAATTCAAGAATTCAATTTGGAGATAAAGATTACTAAATTGGTGAGAGGGTTGGGTTTGGCTAAGCTCATGACTGAGTCAAATCTCATGAATGTTGAAGTACACAATGTTCAGGTTAAAGATACTTTGGTTACTAGTATTGAGAGACAACCATGGTACACAGAGATAATCCATGTATTGAGGGGTAATATGCTGCCAGAGGGAATGACACACAACCAGAAGAGAACTTTAAAGCTCAAATCCCAAAAGTATGTCCTCATTCAGGGTGATCTTTTTTGGAGAAAAAGAGATGGGGAGTTACTACTGTGTTTGGATGAATTTCAAGCTAAACAGATGTTGAATGAAATGCATGATGGAGTATGTGGAGGCCATTACTCTGCTAACACTACGGCTTGTAAGATAATACGGGCCGGGTATTATTGGCCTACTTTGTTTAAAGATACCCATGCATATGTTCAAAGATGTGATTCATGTCAAAGATTTTCTTCTAAGCTCAAATATGAAGGAGCCTTACCACTAAATCCAGTTTCTGTAGAAGCTCCTTTTGTCCAATGGGGCATTGATTTTATTGGAGAGATTGTTGAAAAGTCAGGAAGGGGCCATGGATGGATTATAGTGGCCACAGATTATTTTACCAAATGGATAGAAGCTATCCCCACAAGAAGAGCTACTAGCAAAATTGTCATTGATTTCTTGATGGATAATATTGTGACTAGATTTGGAACACCTGCGAAATTGGTAATGGATAATGCTATGTGTTTTAGATCAGAAGAATTTGTAGGTTTTTGTAGTAGTCATGGTATACTCATGTCATACTCATCGCCTTATCACCCTCAGGGGAATGGACAGGAAGAATCTAGCAACAAAAGTTTGGTAAATATCATCAAGAAGATCCTAGAAGAAAACAAAAGGTCTTGGGATCAAAAGTTGAAATTAGCTCTGTGGGCGGATAGAATAACAGTTAAAAAATCCATTGGAATGTCACCTTTTGAGTTGGTTTATGGTACCCAAGCCAGATTACCGGTAAATAACCTTCTTCCAGTGTATAAGTTTTTGCAGGAAGAGGACATGGAAATATCTGAACCAATGGAGAACAGAATGATCTAAATTGTAGAAATGGAAGAGCTTAGAACTTTTGCTCATATGAAAAATCAAAAGCTCCAGTTACAGTCAAAATATCTTTTTGATAAAAGGACATCGTTAAGGAAGTTTCAAATTGATGACATGGTTCTTCAGTGGAATGCAAAAGGGCAGGATAAAGGAAAGCATAAGAAGTTTGAATCACTCTGGATTGGCCCTTTTGTAATTTGTGACTTGAATGGTAAGGATTCATATTTTTTGAAGAATATGAATGATGAGATGCAGGAATTTCCCGTGCATGGACAATTCCTAAAGCATTATTTCTCCTAATGTCCATGCACGGTAGGTCCTTTGTTTGTATATATTTTGTTTGTGTCCTACTTTCTTGGTTCTGGTCTGCTTGTTGGTCTGTTTCTCCAGAATTTCTGAGTTTTCTTGTGTTGATTTCACAATCAACCATCCCTAGTCAGAGCCGCTGTTATCACTGTTTTAAGGTTGGGTTCTTCTTTTCCCATAATTGGCCATGGTATTTTGAAAATTTTCGAATGGGGTGTGGTCCCTAGTGTTTCAGCTTTGTTCTAAACCTTAGGGGTTTAAGGGTTTTAATTTTTTCGACTCTTTCCTTGTTGGGCCCTCTGGTTTCTATTCTGCCGTTGCTTTATTTCACTTATGTCATGGGTCGCGGGGTCGTAGGAAGTGTCCCCCCTTGTTATTTACCTAGGCGCTTATGTGGGCTACTCAACGAAAAGTTCATCGACGAGAATGAGCTTTCGATGGAAGATCAAAGTGGCTTCTCGACATGGGTTACTCACCGAAAGGTTTGTCGAGGAGAATAGGCTTTCGATGGAAGATCGAAGTGCTTGGCCGAAGGCAGGGGTTTCATCGAAAACTTGAGGTAGCCCCCCCCCCCCCCTCTGTGGTTTTCTTCTGGCAAATTATAAGGCAACACGTGGCACAGGTCGCCACAGTCAGCAGGTCATGGTGCCAGGTGTCCATGGTGTGTCCGTAGGCCCACCATCTCTGCGAAATTGCGAGAATGAATGTCAGCCGTCCATGTGTCATGCGGAGGAAGTAAGGGATGTGGCCGGAAAAAGGAGTATGTCGAGGAGAATGAGCTTTCGATGGAGGATCAAAATGGCTTCTCGACATGGGCTACTCACCGAAAAGGTTCATCGAGGAGAATGAGCTTTCGATGGAAGATCAAAGTGGCTTCTCGACATGTGTTACTCACCGAAAGGTTCATCGAGGAGAATGAGCTTTCGATGGAAGATCAAAGTGCTCGGCCGAAGGCAAGGGTTTCATCAAAAGCTTGAAGTGGGCCCGCCACAGTATAAAGAGGATACATTCGGCCAGTATCAAAACAGAATATGAAGGGATTTTCTAAACCAATGATCAGATGCAGCGTGGTATTATGTAGCCAATAGAGAGATGGGACCCAGACTAGAGACAAAGCCGTCAAGATGCAATTCACAGTGAGACACTTGCAGGAAGGCTGCGACCTGTTGGAGTTAAAATATGATTTCTCGTATGATTTCGATTTTGAAGGGACGACCGATGCATGCGGAATCAATGTTATGGTTGAGGCCCAGAGTTCAGGCATTTGATTTCCTACCAACCAGGTAGAGATCTTTTAAAGGTCTTCATTTTTTGAAGTAATGGCAACCAACTTTCCTCGAGAAGTCCGAAGCTTTGTGCATCCATATTGTTATAAATGGATACCAGGACTAGAGAGAAAGAGATCACAAAAATTTTGTAAGAAAACGCTGCAAAGATATTATCTGGGCTTTTCCAAAGTTTAACAAAGAATCAGACTTTTGTAAAATCTTTTCAAATGAATATCAATATACAGACCGTCAGTTTTGAGTGAAGCTTTGTGTCGTCTTCAAACTTGTCCTTAAGTTTATTTACTATTTTCATTCTGAGTAATCCGGGATTCTCTGTTTGATTGAAATTGTAAGGCAATCTCAGTATGGGTGTTTTTAGCTTTTCTCTTTAGGAGGGAAATTAAATATGCATGATCATTCTTACCAGTAAATACTTTGGGAGAACTTTGAATTTTGAGGACCATAGTTCAGTTTGAAGTGATTGAATTCTTGTTGGTGTTAGGCATTCGCAAGGATTAATGGAAACCAAGTTGATGGGAAGTATAGAGATATTTTGTTTCAGGAGTTTTATTTGAGTTTGAGTGACTCTGTAGCCTTGGATAAAGCACTGGTACTAATCGAAGCTGTTTATTGCATGCTTTGTTGATCAAATAAGCTGAAGTTGAGTATTGTTTCATTCTTCATTTTCAATTGTTTGCAAGGTGAATAAACCCACTGGTTTTCTGGACTAGTTTGTGGTGGGTTTGTTGCTTAAGAGTGTGAAGTTAATTCACAAAGGGTATACCCACCTGGGCTCAAAGAAAAGCCCGAAGTGTAGAAGGTCTAACCAAACCTTGTCATATGTTGTTTCCAGAATCCCTTTATCCTTGATGTCTTCTCGGCACCCATTTTAGATTGTATTATTAAGGGCATTGAAGGGGAATCGGATTTTGAGAACAACAGAGCTCTAGGAAGTTTTTTGTGAAAGGAAATATGGCCCAATATATAGAGTCTATATAGGGATTTGATCAATCCCTCTCTCTAGTTTTGCAAAAATCTTGGAAAAATAGAGTGGTTACTGTCATAGGGGTCTCTTTCCAGGTTTTGATAGTGCACAAATGGGAAAAAAGACCAAAGGGGATTACAAGGAAGCTATGAGTACCTTTCCAAAAGAAAGGGAGAAATACATCCTTTAAGAAGTCCATTTCTAAATGTGTTAGTTTTAGGAAGCTTCTCTCCACCAGGGTTTGATCCTCTATCTCTGCTACCATAACCTGACACTTACCCCTACGCTCAAAATTGTTAAATCATCCACTCTAGCGCAAGATGTTTGTTCTAAATTTCCTCCCTTGAATACAAATTCCTCATTGGCCAATTTGGTCCCCACTACTAACCCCACCTTTAACTTCTCCTTCCAAGCCCTCAATTCCCTTGATACCCACAAATTATAGTTTACATTCCCCGAAATTCTAAAGATAAAAAAGTGAGTGTTTTATCAGTTGGATGTTTCTTTTTTCCCAGACAAATATCCCATTTCTTGTAGCTTTTTGACACCTCTTCTACCTCCAACTCTAATTCCCCTAATCCTGGTCTTCCCTTGAATACTCTTCCTCATTCCCCTTCTAACGCTCATTCTATCAAGTAGACAAAGGTGCCTATTTTCAAGTCCACCCAATGCATCTCAACCCTCAAATTACAAGAAAAAAATAAAGGGGATTTACAATGCATTCAACCTCTATATAAAGCTCTCAAAGTGGTAGATGGCCCAATTACCTGAGGGCAAGAGAAAAATTTAGACTTTAGAGATATCGGTATTCAAAAATGCCCAAGAACGGTTGGAGGAATCCGTTCATTTATGGGTGTGGGAGCAAACTAAGAAAATGGTTGAAACCTTTGACAATTGGACAATGATAGAGCGGGACATTTAGTACATTAAAAAAGATGTCGGTGAGTAAGAATAATCAGATTGATATTGAGGCTGCAAATTTAAAGAGGAACTAGAAAGTTTAATAATTCTTTTTCTTCAATTTCTTCTTCCTTGAAGGAAGCGCACTCTTGATATGGAAGGTTATCAAATTCATCAACTTTTGAAGGTTTTTCAACTTCTCGGGGAACAGGATTCATATCTTCTGAAAGTTCAAATTCCGTTAAAATTGATTGCAAAACAATAAAAATAACAGGATACTCGATAATGATTTTCCACGCAAGTTGAGAGCGCAACGGTTAAATAATGTTCAGTTCAAAATATACCTTTTTGTTGCCCTGCTAAAGGCAGTTATAATTATACACACAAAGAAGAAACTCAAATCCTGATATTATAAACATATAATAAAAAACAACGAAATTTCATTATCTCTGTATATTCCTTCTTGAGCAATAGCTTCAAACTTTAAATGGGTTTTTTGTAAAAATGCCGAAGTTTATGTCATATGACTGGATTTCCAAGATCAATTGTCAGATGTTTTTCCACAATACTTTCTAGACTTGCATGTCCATCCATTCTGAACCAATAAACAAAATCTGATGAATTATTTTATCTCATATACATATATTCTTGAAAACTCATGGTTCATGAGAATCGAATGTTCTTGTGTTTGAATGGTGCCTATTCAATGACCATAAAGTTAGTTTTAACAAATAATAGGGATAAGTGATAACAGGCCTGGAAAATGTTGAATGCAAAGCACATAAGATCTTCTTTTTGGAGACCTGTGGCATGTAAAACAATCTTGTCACCAGTTCTTGACATATCCCTTATTTTTACACCACGTCGTGCTTCTCCTCATGTTTTTGTATAACAAGAAGAAGAAGAAGAGGAGCAAGGCAAACAAAATTTCTTGCTAAGTATGTTTAGAAGCATCATTCAAAAAATTAGCTAATTAGAGACAAGACAAAAGGTGTTCAGACAAGAAGGAAAATTGCAAAATTACAAGAACAATCCAACTATTGTTTTCTATCAATGATTGAGTTGAAGACTTATGAAGAGGCAAGTAAAGAGGACAACTGGATAAAAGAAATTGAAGAAGAATTAAATTGAATATAGAAGAACAATACTTGGGAACTGGTACCTAGACTAGTGGACAAGAATGTGATAGGAATTAAATGTGTATTCAACAACAAACTAAATGAGTGAGGACAAGTTACAAGAAATAAAGCAAGGTTTCTATGTAAAATATATTCTTAGTGTGTGTGTGAAAAGTGGACCTGTATCTATATCTGGAATACACAACACTTTAATTAAGTCATTAGATGCATGGTTAGTAAATCAATAATCAATGAATAATAAACCATTACAAAGCAACCCATTTCCTTCTAGTAGATGCGAGTTTAGATTGCTCTCAGATTGCTAAGCTATCCAGTCACTTGACAACACCTAAACGAAGGATTTTTAAATCTATATGAGCATGAATATGAGCTAAATGGATGCAAGATTTAAGCTAGATATGCAAGATTAATCTAACATGATTTAAGCCATATATGAATATTTAAGCTAAATGATTTAATGAATATGAAATAACTAATATGCAATATCTCAATGCAAATTCTCAATGAACCTAGAGCAAAAACAACATAATAACAATATATTCTCCAGGATTTTTTAATCAGAGATGAGAGCCTGAATTTATAGAAAATTCAAAAAGAAACCAAAGGCTAAGACGAAATGATGATGAGCAGTCAAGATTTTCCAAGAGGAAGCACAATCCAGGTGAATTGATGTGATTGGATGCTTTTCTCTATTTTAAAGGAAATTGAACTAAAATTAAGATAAAATCAAGAAAAAACTGGTTTATTCTCTATTTCATTCAATTTTAATATTTAATTGTTTTAATTGCTTTCTTTGAGATTATTTATCAATTTTTAATTTGTTTTTAAAGATTATCTCCAATTGATTTCTTTTCTCAAATTTTAATTCTTTTTTTTGTCAACTAATTCAATTTTTGGTTTGTTTCCTTTTTTGAAGATTTGTGGTCATAATTTCGAATTCCTCTTTCTTGATTTGTTTCCCTTTTTGAAGATTTATGGCAAATTGATTTATTTAATTAAATATGATAGCATATTTAATAAAATAAATAAGATAATTGTTTAAAATGATTTACTTGGAATTATTTAATTAATTAAATAAATATTTAATTAATATTGGTTGATTAATTTTGCCATGTGACATTTGATGATTAAAGAATTAATTGTGTGCTCAAGATTTATTTAATTGTCTTTTGTTAGGACCTTGGTGACGTTGTCGAGATTAGGGGCCCATGGTTTAGATGACCATTTTTAGAGTATTGCATTTGCCCCTCTTTGAATTAATGTGCGAGCAGCATGTTGGTTCAAGGAAAATTTGATGTCGAGGAGATACCAATTCTGATCTTGATTGATCACAAACCGGATGAAAAGCGAGGTGTTTAGCTTGATTTGAAGCGATGAAGTTGAACAGAGTTGATTAAAGCGATACCGATCCTGAACTTGATTGAACTAGGAACGATAGAGAGCAAAGATACCGAACTAGAACTTGATTGATCAAGAAGCAGATCTTACTGATCTATAACTTGATTGATCTAGACACAGTGAGTGAAGATAAAATCAATCTTGAACTTGATTGATCAAGATACGATAAGCAAAGATAAAATGTCCAACTTGATTTGATGCAATGAAACTGAACACCTGCTTAGATTGAGTGTGATCAAAGATACTCTTTAAACCCTTGATTGAGTTTAAATGAGTAATCAGCTTGATGAAAAGTGATGAAACTGATTAACGTTAAGAGACTGATTTAGATAAAGACAATGTCATCTTGATATGAAGCGATAAAACTGATATGCCCCTAGTGATTGATTCAATTCAGATGGTCGAGAAATCTCAACTTGATATAAAGCGATGAAGTTGAGATACCCCTAGCACTGAGGTCTTATTTGATTGTCTTTAGTTGAAAAGATTTTTTCGCTCGACTTTTGATGAAGATTTGAAATTTTTCTCGACATTGAAGATGTGAGGTAATAAGGTCACGAGTATGCCCCCTCGGGAGCGAAATCGAAAGATGGGGAGGATACATGATTATAGGCAATTTTGAGTAATGATAAGTTGTTTTGAGTACAAATTGATTAGAGGAATTTTTGAAAATTTTGCGTTGATTGATAAGAAATTCAGCGCAAGTTGATTTGTAGAAATTAAATTGAGATTCAGCGTTGATTCATGAGAAATTGAGCGCAATTAGAAGAGAGAATGAGCTTTTGATGAAAAGCGCTAAGTGGTCCAAATTTTGTGAAATTGACTAGAAAAATGATCTTGAATTTTGATTTCGATCCTGAAAATGGAATCAAAACAGGCGAATTAGCTAAGGGTACAATTTTCATGTCCATCGGAACAAGTTGAAAAATTAGGGTTTTGGCTATATAAGGGGTAGAAGTGTCATTTTCAATTCATTTTAACCTTCCAAGTTTGAAAATTCAAAAAGCCTTCTGCAAAGAAAATGGTGGTCCCTACTCATGAGCATCGATTCAAGCGCCAGAGACGACATAATCGACCTCGACACTATGAGCCAGTGGTAAGTGATCAATCTTACGCCTTTTTATGTTCTCAATTTTGAATTTTTTTGTTCATTTTTCATGTTTTCCCACATTTTAGGTCGGCCTTTCTCATTTTGTCATGCGAGACAAGATTTTGTCTCATACAACAAACTGCTGAAGTATGTTTTGTTGTTTTAGGCCATTATATTTTTTGTTCTAGGCCCACCCTTCTGTCGTACGACAACATGCCTAAAAGACCATTTTGTCATCCGGGGTCTAATCTTTTATCGTTTGGGTTTCTTTTGTCGTACGAAGCCTAATCCTGACTCATACGAGTTGCTGCCCTCCTGTGTTTTGTCGTTTGAAAAATAGTGAACATGTTTGAATGTCTAAACTTGAAATTTTGATTTTGCAATTGGCATAGTTGGATTTGCGTGATGTTTTGCTTCTCTTGTAGGCTTATTCAGAATGTTTTATGATGCTTCGTTGATTGATTTTTTTGTAGGTTCGATTGCCTCATGTGCTCTTCAGAGTGTTTATCCTCCTACCATGACATTAGTGTGGAAGTTAATAGAGGTTGATCAGGCTCATATTGATTTGTGCAGCTTGACACATCTTCTTGGGTTACCAGACATCCATGTGAATCACGGAATGCTCACAACATTGGTTGAGTGATTCCATTCAGAGCATAATACCTTCCATTTGCCAGTTGGGGAGATGACTATCACTCCCGAGGATGTATATAGGATCCTCCATATCCCTTTTGTTGGGGATAAAGTGGATTATGATGTAGCACACCTTCTCGAATTACAGGCAGTTAGGCATGTCTTCAGGGATCCTGATATTTTGACACGTTCCATCAGTTGGGACATCATGATGAGCAGATACAGTGAGGATTTTCCTCTGGCTTGTGTCCTAGCAGGGTTTATCGACTGCTTTCTAATGTCGGATAGAGGACAACAGGGATTCTAGTGTGGATGGGGCAAGATGCTAGAGAGATTGATGGAGACCCCTTAGAGGCTTGGCTAGGGTTCATGCATATTAGCCCACATGTATCGCGAGATGCATAAGATAGTGTATAGGGTAGGCAAGAGCATGGCCGCTGGTGTGTTGATCTTACAAGTTTGGGCTTGGGAGTACCTTCCCGTTTGTCGGCCTATTATAGATGACAGTAGAGAGCCTAGGCAGCCAATTATATATAGGTATGTCGGTTATATTACACAGCCCCATCTGGGCAAGACCGATTTTTAGCGACGGCAGTTAGAAGACCTTATAGTTGTGATATGGAGACATTATAGGGGCCTAGAGCCATGGGATGACTGGCGGCTACTACACAGGGATCTTTTTGTTATGCGTCCACTTATTGGCAGATTGCAGACTGTGGTGGAGCGATTTGTTATATCTCGAGTGATGAGGCAGTATGGTAGGCCTCAGGGGATCTCACAGGAATACACAGCATATGTGAGATATGCTGATGAGGAGAGGAAGAGATGGTCACCGAGGTTTTCCTATGCCTTGAGTATGCAGGAGCTCACTGGTTTACAATGCTTGAGATGGGACTACATGGATGATGTTGTAGATGCGGGGGTATTTCCCCAGTATAGGGATTGGTTCCAACAGCATCCATTCCCTAAGTTGATAGATCCAGCTTAGCAGGCTCCTCGTATTGAGGAGATTGAGGATGATGCCCCCATACAGAGACAAGCACAGAGACAGGGAAAGGGATAGAGAGCTAAGGTGCCTAGGCGGACAGGTGGCGATCCTGGTGCTAGTAGCAGCAGGGTTCCAGCTAGGGTTGGACAGCAAAGGGGTGAGGGCGGATCCCTCAAGAGTATAGGCGTGAGATTGGGCGGAGTTGGGGAGGAGAGAGAAGCACCAAGACAGGTCTGGCAGTAGAGGGAGGAGAAGAGTGGAGGTGGAGATGGGGGTGGAGAGCCTACGAGAGAGCAGGAGACTGACGTGGGACAGTCAATGAGAGCATGTCTTGCGTAGCTGTAGTCACATTTGACAGTGGCTCAGACTCAGCTGGCAAAGCGAGTCCGATAGCTAGCAGATCTTAGGGTTGAGCGCGATCGTCAGATTGCAGAGTTGAGAGGAAAGACGAGAGCAGAGACAGTGGCTTTGCGGAAAGAGGTCCTTCACCAGATGAGTAGGGTGGCTTATTATGTTGTAGCGTACAGCGTAGCAATTCCAATTGGGCAGCAGGTTGTCCCCTACTCACATGTATATGGCACAGTTGAAGGGAGCTCGGGCACCTCGTCAGGATCCCGATTAGCAGGCTCCACCTCCTCCACCAGGCGATGAGGGAGAGGCTGAGAGCTAGATGTTCTTTTTTGTAGCTCTGATATTTTTTGTAGACACACCCATTTTTTTGTAGCCATACGATTCTTGCTTCGATGTGAGTTTGTATATGTCATTTGACATCATTTTGTACTTTGAGACTTGATACAATATATATATATATATATATATATATATATATATATTCTTTCTTTTATATGCAAATAAATGGGGAGAATGAGTAATGCAAATTTTTTATTTTTCTATGCAATAAGATGGATCCAAATGAGGAATATTGAAATGTATGGATCTATAGAAGATGCTCATGTATGCAGCTAACATCTCAAAACACAAGTACTTGATCGGAGAAATGATGAAAAGAGACCACTTAGCTAAGAAATGATGAAGCTTCCAGCTCTCATTCAGAAAATAAAGAGATCATTGTTACCATACCGAAATCACTCTAAATTCACAAGATGCAGAATGAAATACAAAATGATATGCAAAATGACATGCAACCGAAACCTAGTCACTGGATTTGAAAAGCTTAATTTTCATCATTGAGTATTTTACAACAACAACAGGCAGACTAGAATTCCTTTCTTTTCATGTGCAAATTTAATTATCTTGTTCACAATGACCCTTTTTCATTCATATCCTTGGATAGGTTTCGCAGGGGCCTAGATTGCATGATAAAGACATTCCCTCAAAACAAACAAAGAAATGATATGAACCTCCCTGTAGCATACAAATAAGTGGAGTCGAGGTATGTGTGGAAATTTCACCTTAATGTGAAGCCACTTATCATAGACACCCAGCTGATTAGATGTTTTCAGATCATCGAAATCATTTCTACAAGCAGAAAACAACAAAGATATTATGCCCCCAATCCTTGCTCCTCCTAGTCAAGATAGACTTCCTGGAGTTACTTAGAGAGATAATAATCAAAATTCAATAAAAGATAGCACACAAAGAAAATTTTCATTCATAGCTCAAATTGTTCGGTGATTGTTTTCAGTTATGTTGTTTTGCTTGTTTTCTCAGTGATAAAACTCTTTAGTAGTTAGGATACAGGTGACTGACTCAGAGTGGATGACCGGGTATCACTGACGTAAAGATGACTTGGTGGATACTGCTTAGGACATGTAATGTGCTCTTGTCGATTACCTAAGACTAGGACATTGATCAGTTTCAAGCCATGAGGGTTCCAACGAACCAGGATATCACAAAAGTGACTGAAATATGTACAAGCGAAAGCAAAGATGCATGAAAGTGGGAATGCCAATGTTACATTGATAGATGGAGTGCTTGAGTAAAAGACGTGCCTGTTTACCAGGTTTTCACCTGCTTCGCAGAGATTCATTTTATTTTTTTTACCAAGGTGTCTGTTTACCAGGTTTTCACCAAGGCATTTTCTCTCTTTTTCCTTTTTTTTTATTTTTTTGAATTTCTTGAGGACTTTTTCTGATTTTTAGGATTTCTTCGGGACATTTTAGCTAATTTTTAGGATTTTTTTAAGGACTTTTTAGCTATATAGGCTGTTGGAGCAGAGAATATTTAGGTGAAGAATTTCTTCTGATGGATGGTGTTGATCGGTTCATGGACCTGTTCTCCTTCCAATGTTGAGAGTTGATAGGCACCAGAGCCAAAAGCTGCAGTAACAATATAGGGACGCAGCCAGTTGTGTTCAAACTTCCCTTTGTTGTCTCGAAACTGTTGATTTTTAGGATTTTCTCTTACAACTAGGTCACCAACCTGAAATTCTCTTTGTCGAAACTTCTTGTTATATCTTCTGGACATTCTCTTTTGACACACTCTGAGATGATCAAATGCCACTCGTCGACGCTCATCCAACAATTCAAGCTCTTGCAATCTAGATATTCTATAGTCTTCATCAGTAATAAGACCTTGCAAAGAAACTCTTAGAGATGGTATTTCCACCTCAATAGGTAATACTGCTTCAGACCCATACACCAAAGAAAAGGGTGTAGCCCCAGTAGGCATTTTGATACTTGTTCTATAAGCCCACAATGCAGGATTGAGCTACAGATGCCAATCCTTCCCAGATTTGTTCACTGTTCTATGCAAGATAGTCAATAGGTTTTTGTTAGATGCCTCTGCTTGTCCATTACCTTGAGAGTAATATAGTGATGACCAGTGCTGTTTTATTTTGAATTTCTCACAAAGTTCATTTACATCTTTGTTCTTGAAGTGTCCTCCATTATCAGTTATAATGGATGAAGGTATACCATACCTGCAGATGATATAATTAAGAATAAATAGAGCTACTTGTTTGTCGGTTGCCTTGATGAGTGGAACAGCTTCTACCCACTTAGCGAAGTACTTAGTGGTAGTGATAATAAATTTGTGTCCATTAGATGATGCAGGATATATTTGGCCAATTAGATCAAACACCCACTATTGAAAGGGTTAGTGTGTCACAAAAGGTATGAGATCGCTTGCGGGAGCATGGATAAGGTGCCCATGTAGTTGGCACTTTTCACAAGTTTTAGCAAATTTTATAGCTTCTTTCTCCATGTCTGGCTAGTAGTAGCCAGCCCTTAGTAGTTTTCATGCTAAAGTTAGACTGTTTGAATGGGATCCACAAACACCTTCATGAACCTCAGCTAATGTGCATTGGGACTCCTTAGTTTCTAGACATCGAAGAAAAGTATTATCTAAACCTCGCTTGAATAGGTCATTAGCAATGATGATGTACCATGACACATTTCGGATTAGGTTCCTTTTTTTATTTTGGGAAAGATTAGCAGGGACAACTTGGTCACACAGGTAAGAGTAAATGTGGCTATAACGAGTGATGAGTCATTTCCAATAATAGAATAGACCATCTAGGACTCGGGAGAATCATAGGCAGGATAATGTAACTCTTCCACTAGGAATTCAAAGTGAAAATTAGATTCATGTAGTTGTGGTATAGATGCCAAAGTGGCCATTGCATCCGCTTCTCTATTTGTTGTTCTAGGGATCCGCTGAAATGATACGAAAGTAAAGTATTTCTTGAGATCATCCACCATTATCTTATAAGGCATCAGTTTCTCATCTATTTTTTGATATAGGTCATTGATTTGGTTGATAATGAGTTGAGAATCTCCATAGATGTGTAATTCAACAATCTTCCACTCGATGGTCAGCTTGATCATGTTTACCAAAGCTTCATATTCTGCAATGTTGTTTGTGCAAGGGAAGAGAATCTTGTAAGCTTTCGGAATTGAATATTTTTGAGGAGTAATAAAAAGTATTCTGGCACCAAAACCATGTTGAGTGAAATACCCATCAAAGAACATCTTCCATGATTATTGAGTAAGGTGCATGATTGATTCATCTAGGAATTCTATATGTAGAGGTTGATTGTCTTCAAGTGGAGCATTGGAAAGTTGGTCTACAATAACTTGTCCTTTGATGGCTTTACGTTCCACATATTCAATATCAAATTTTGTAAGAACCATGACCCATTTGGCCAATCTCCCTGTAAGCGTTTCTTTACTGAGAAGATATTTGAGTGGATCAATCTTGGCTACCAGCTTAATAGAGTGTGCTAACATATAGTGCCTTAATTTTTGTGATTCAAAGACTAATGCCAAGCATGCTTTCTCTATTATAGTGTAGTTCATTTCATAAGACACCAATGTTCTACTGATGTAATAGATATCTCGTTCCTTTTTATTATCATCATGTTGTGCCAAAAGTGCCCCCAGTGAAGTATCTGTAGCAGATATGTATAAAATCAATGGCTTACCTTGAATCTGTGTCATTAATATGGGTGGATTAGAAATATATTCTTTGATTTGTTTTAAATGTTGTTCACAATCTTTATCCCAATTGTATTGGACTCCTTTCTGTAATACCTTTATGAAGGGTTGAGCTTTGTCTGCTAGCTAAGATATCAAATGCCTTATTGACTGAAGACGGTCCTGTAAACTTCTCATTTGACTGATATTCTTGGGCGGAGGCATTTCCATTATAGCTTGGACCTTTTCAGGGTCAACCTCAATTCCTTTTTTTGAAATTATATAACCAAGCAATTTTCCTAATGTCACCCCAAATGCATAGAATCTTTCCATACTATCTAGTATGAGGCCTAGTTCTTGAATATGCGTAGATCTCTTCATGGTTTTTACTAGGGTGTCATCAACATAATCTTCCATTTTTTTATGCATCATATCATGGAAGATAGTGGTTACCACTCTTTGGTAAGTTGCTCCTGCGTTCTTTAGCCCAAACGGCATAACATTCTAGCAGAAGATTCCCCATACACACATGAAAGCTATCTTTTCTTGATCTTCAAGCGCTATCTTGATCTGATTGTAACTAGAGAATCCATCCATTAATGAATACATCTCATATCCAACAGTCATATCTACTATCATGTGAATGTTGGGCAATGGAAAGTCGTCTTTCGGACATGCTTTGTTGAGATCCATAAAGTCTGTGCAAACTCTAATGGATTTATCTTCCTTTGATACAAGTACTATGTTTGATATCCATTCTAGGTAGTCAATAGCTTTGATAAATCCAGCTTTTAGTAATTTCTCTAATTCAGCTTTGACTAGCAGTGCCACATGAGGATGAATCTTATAGAGTTTTTGCTTGATTGGTTTAACTCCTAGTGTAATAGAGAGATGATACATGATGAGATCAAGATCTAGTCCTAGCATATCTAAGTATGTCCATGCAAAGTTGATCTTCTTTTCTAAAAAAAGGTTGCTGAAATCTTTTAACTCTAGTGATTGAGCTAAATGAATGATGTGTGGTGTCTCTTGACTCCCAATGTTCACTGGCTGAGTTGGCTTGATCAATATGGAAGATCTCTCCTGGAAGTGACTTGGCAGTATATCAAGTATCTCACCTTCAGGCGCCTCAGAGAGGTTTTCACCTTTAGGTACGTCCTTTATTTTCTCTTTTTTAGATTCTGACACCACCATAATGTGGTTTTCTCCATCAGGTCTTATTTTTATTTTTCTTATTTTTGTGACTAAGATACTTGATATCTGTTTCAGTCGTGTTTTCACTTTGTTCCCTGGTGGAAGAGTTCATGGGTTCAACTGCATTGAGATAATAGGCTAATGTATAGTCATTGGAAAAAGTAGATACATTCAAGGGTTGGTTATAAAGAGTACAATCAATCAGTTCAGGATGTATTAAGGATAAGGTTGGAACAAGCTCAAGGGAGTTCATGGTACTATCATCATGGCTTCGGACCGACCAGTCAAGTTTCAAAAGACTACCTTGCATATGTGTCTTGAGACCAGGAAGAGTTACGACACAATTATCGAAATTCATGTTAGTATCTATTGGACCTAATCCAACCGACTGACTTCTAGCATCGTCGCCTACTTCAGACTGGCCTACATACCGTGGTGTGATAGTAAAAGGATCAGTAGACAGTATCTCAACATTCATGACGGAGTAGTCATAATGTGTTATTGAATAGTTGTTGTTATAAATAGAGCTCCTGTCTGAGGCATCAGAGTCATAGGATGAAGTTTCTGACTCATCTTCAAGTGGCTTAGTAAAAGTATATATAGTATCAATACCCACATCTTTGATGGTGCATGTTCCTTCATGATTTGGTTCATTGATTACTTATATTTGACACACTTGTGGACATAACCTTGATGGTTCTATTAATCCCTATCATTTGTTCCATTCAGATTCCTCTAGACTGATGACTGGTTCTGTTTCTGTAGCTTCTAATTCTTCTTTTTTAGTTTCGTACCTGATTTGTCTTATCTCATAAGAGGGAGAGTTGGTAGGTGAATAAATTGCTTGTGTTCATTCTTCCTCCAGCTGTTGTTCATAGTCTTCTCATCTTTTTAGTCTGATTTCTTCCATTTCCCTTTGCATTCTTACTTACGTATCAGCTTTTGTGCATCATCTGTGATATCACTAGATTCTTCAGGGGTTTCTGTAGTAGATGTATCTGAGAGATGGTTCGGACCCCATTCATACTCATTTGAATCAGTTTCTAAATCATCTACTTGTTGTATGCCAGTATATGTGACTGGAACTTTCAGTGGTGCAAACAATTCTCTGATTCTGTATACTTCGTCTCTCATATCCTCTGGGACTTCTACTTCTTGTGGTATTATAGTTGATATAATTAGAACTTGATTACCATCTGTTTCCTCTCTCTAGGTTGGCAATCCTTCTTGTTTATCACTGCACTCTTCCTGGGTTTGTTGGGTATTAATTTCTTATGTTGTTAAAGGTAGTACCTTTTTCTTCCACTTAAGTTGATGGTGGGAAGTGTGCTTTTGATATGATGACTTTGTTGGATCATATCCCAGTCCATCTTTATCATTGGCAGACTTAGTTTGTAATTGAATAGGTTCAACAATACCTTTTTGACGCTTGCCTAGAGGACTGGTACCTGAATATCCCATGCGTTGAAGCATCTTATAGCCTGGACCATATTGTTTCAGGGAAATCTCACAATGTCGTATTTCTTTGTTTGCACTGTCCAGTACCTCTCTATGAGCAGAAGAGGTCTTAAGCAGTTCCAAAATGGAGATTTGAGCATTGGTTCTCTTCAATTGTTTGACAATACTATAGCCAGGAGAAGATGATAAAGCCAGCTATTTTGATTTGGCCATGATTGTGTATGTTTGTTTATTTGGTATATTTGATCTTGTTTGATCGAAAGTTGAGGAAAAAGCTCCCGGGAGATTAATCTTCCTTTGAGTGTGAGTCATAGCATTAGCAGTTTGAGCTTGACTTTGGTGATCCTGGATTATGATCATATTGCAATATTCAGGTTGAGTAGATTCAATCATGTTGATCACATTATCATTGTTAGTGTAGGTATAATTGACTCTAGCTCCTCCATTGGATTTTTAGGAATCTCCTTGTTCATAAGTCGGTAAGGGATCTTTAAAGGCCTTATGATCAGCATTAGTCGCATCATTTCCAACAATGATCTTGCCTGCATCAATGAGATCTTGGATTTCATGTCAGAGTTTCATGCAGTTGTTTATGTTATGTCCCTTGTTCCGATGGTAGTCACAGTATTCATTTTCTCTCCACCATTTGGGTCTAATTTTTGGGTCATATGGTCTAGAATTGTCTGGCAATGTTATCAAATTATTTGCCAATAAAGTTTTAAAAGCTGATTCATATGATTCATTTAGAGGAGTAAAATCACGCTTAGGTTTTGAAAGCCAAGGCTTTTCTTTAAACTATTCTCTTGCTTTCTTTGGAGGATTTTCTATCGCAGTTTCAAGTGCCTTGAGTGCTTGTGTGCCATTGGCCAAGTTAAATATTGTGGATTTTGTTTTTGCTTGGATAGTATCTACCACTCCATCACTAACAATGTTCATGTTGTTATCTTTGTCATATTCCCAGTACTTCCTCTTTTCTTTAGAACTATATCCTTGCGATGTTTCTTTCCAAAGTGATATATCTCCCTTTTTTATAAGCACATATTCCATTCTGAGCGCGTTATATACCATTTTGTTGAATGAAGGATGTACTTGCATATGGACACTATACTTCAATTCAGGGATTAAGTTGTTGACAAAGATATCCATTTTCTCAAGGTCTGGGATAGTCTCTGAATATCTAGAGAACATCTTTCTCCATCGTTGGAGAAAAGTGAGAAAGGGTTCTTCTCTTTTTTGTTTGGTATTGCAAAGTTCTATCATAGTGACTGGGTGATGAATGTTGTAGGAGTATTGTTGTAGGATTAGTTGGATTAATTCTTCGAAAGTTTTTATTCCCATGGGTATACTTGAGAACCATTCCATAGCTTTCCCCCTTAAACTTCTCGAGAAAAGGCGCATGAGATACGTTTAGTTGTGAATGAACTCCATACATAAAGCACAAAATTCTCTGATATGATCTTGGGGGTCCGTATTCTCATCATATTTGTCAAACTAAAGCATTTCTACCCTTGAGGGAAAGGGAGGCATGTAAAGGTTTTTATCAAATGGGAATGGGCATATTGTGTCTAGAGAATATTGTTTTGGTGTTTTATCTTTGTTTTTTAGTTTTGTGACCTCAGTTTGTAATATTTGCATTTGTTTGTTTATCTTTCCCCATGGTGTCTCTTCCTCTTTAGTGACAAGGGCCTCCACATTATAACTAATAGGGAATTTGGCGCCTTGCTTTGCTAATTCTAGCAAATAGTTTTCTTTTTCCTTAGCCATGATGACCTTCATCATTTTTCAAAATTCTTTATCATTCTGACATTTATGTATTTCGGCCTCGTGAGGCTCAGGAAGCTCAGATTCAGTTGATGAGGAATCATTGTTAGTGGCATGATTGCAGAAGTTGTCGTGAGTGTCTCGTTTACTAGCTTCTATTTCTTATCTTTCCCTAGACATGGTGGGAGAGAGGGGCCGAGAAAAGATTGGTAGATCATTAATTGGTATTTGTGACGAGGATGGTTTATTTGGAAAGAGATTTTCTACAAAGAATGGATTGTCGTTTGATGAAAAGGGTGTTTTTTTCTGTTTGTTTTGCTGTGAGAGTTTCTGGTTTGAACAGGCATTTGTAACCAATGGGACCGAGAGCTAAATGTGTTGCAGAAGTCAAGATCAAATTGTAGCTAGTAGTTCGTTTAACGTAGTGATTGAGAGAAGTTACTAAGATTCGGTCTGGTTTCAAGAATGATCTATCCTATGTAAGATGTTATCTAAGTTAACTTAGGTTTGATAAGATGTTGTTTGAACTAGCTTAAAGATGATCAAAAAAATCATGCCACACAATGGCAGGGGTACACTATCAAGGTTGTTTATGCTCAGGAGGATGATAACCAGTTTTAGGCTTGTTGTAGACTGTTTTAGGTAGGTTTGACTGTTCTAAGACTGTACAACAATATAGCAGCTTTAGGATAATAAGAGTTTTGTTTCATACGAGTTGCTCCCTAGTACGGTACGACACATGGGCATGTCCCGAATGACAAAGGATTCAGTGTAGTTTTGTCTCGTATGACATAGGATTTAGCTTTAAATGACAGACTTCTGGGTTTTGTACGACAGAGGATTGAGCTCGGACGACAAATTAGCAGACTCGTACAACATAGGATATGGTGCAGGACGACAATTGATTAGGTTCGTACAACTGTTAACAAGACAGAGACAAAAATTTTGAGTTTTTCAATAACTCAGTATGACCAATTCTGAGATGGACTGATTTTGACCAGGATAGAGTAGTTTTGGACAAATTTTCAACTTAGGGTAGACTAGTTCTGACACGAACAGATTTTATCACTGAGTTGTTGATTTGTTTTCTCCAGTTTTAGTATTCTAGTTTTAGTTTGAGGGATGAAAACACAGAAAACACGCAGTATGAATAGTAACTCCAATCACAACATGCAAACCCTATGGAAGTTGGCTTAGAGAAAAAAACCTTTGCTTGCTGACTTAGGTACACACCCAATAGCTAATCAGAATATGACTATTGAGTCTCACACAATGGATTCTCAACGGTGTATTAACTGACTCCAAATGCTAATGGGGGCACGATATGGCAAGTGTCTTGAGAGAGTTACTATCTCTCTTGCAGAAAGATTATCAACCTTTCGGAGGTGAATCGGGTAGCTTCTAATTTTAATTGGATCTAGTAAGGGTTCCATTCGGTGCATCGAGGTATAAACTCAATTAAGAGGTCTCCCAGCCTTTAAAACCAAGGTTCAATATACCTGAAGGTACTGAGGAGAGCTATTCCTGAGCATTGTCATTGACTTGATTTTCATCAAATCACGTTTATTTTATAGTGAGATGGAGTACTTGCCATTTAGCCGTTCCCACTTAGGTCGTTCCGCTCACACCGGCCATAAAGGATTTAAGAGTTTTTAAGCTCCTCGAGAGGGCAAGCTTGCTAAAGATATACAAATCTCAAACAAAGAAAATGCCTCAAGGGTCTGGATTTTCGATTGTCTAAAAAGACAAGAGCATACTCTCCTACCTCTTGGAATTTACTTAAAACACGAAATACAAATTTGTTCTTTAACTAGATAGCAAGTTAGGTGCCTAAAAAATGAATTTAAAGAATACACGATGTTTGGTTGATTCTCTTTAGGCAACCTGTAAAAACAATGTATTAGTAGTCATGTTGTTTTCATTCTTTGATAGGTGTATGTTTGATTGATAAATTCTTTGACAAGCGTCCTACAAGAAACTGGTTAGGCTGTGAAAATATCAGGCAGATAGAAGACGATTCAGGGTTAGCGTCAGTATCATCAAAATTTGACAGAAGACCTGAAAAGTGAAACTTTCTTTAACCCAAAAGAATACAGAATCGTATGACAATTATCATAGAATGAAATGACAAAAGACTTTTATCATACGAGTCAGAACTAAGCATAGGACGACAGAAGATAAAACCAGATAATCAGAACAGCATGTCGTACGACAAGTAACAGGCTTCAATATAATGTTGTACGATAAATAACATGCTTCAATATAATTTTGTATGATGCAGTGATACTATTTGTATGATATTTCGCAGAGATTGTACGGACGAAACCTACGAGATTAAAAAAATGATTTTGAGGCCGAAAAAATAGTTTCCTGCCCCATGGTGGGTGCCAAAAATGTGTGTGTGAAAAGTGGACCTGTAACTGTATCTGGAATACACAACACTTCAATTAAGTCATTAGATGCATGGTTAGTAAATCAATAATCAATAAATAATAAACCATTACAAATCGACCCATTGCCTTCTAGTAGATGCGAGTTTAGATTGCTCTTAGATTGCTAAGCTATCCAGTGACTTGAGAACACCTAAACGAAGGATTTTTAAATCTATATGAGCATGAATATGAGCTAAATGGATGCAAGATTTAAGCTAGATATGCAAGATTAATCTAACATGATTTAAGCCATATATGAATATTTAAGCTAAATGATTTAATGAATATAAAATAACTAATATGCAATATCTCAATGCAAATTCTCAATGAACCTAGAGCAAAAACAACATAATAGCAATATATTCTCCAGGATTTTTGAATGAGAGATGAGAGCCTGAATTTATAGAAAATTCAAAAAGAAACCAAAGACTAAGACGAAATGACAATGAGCGGTCAAGATTTTCCAAGAGGAAGCACAATCCAAGTGAATTGATGTGATTGGATGCTTTTCTCTGTTTTAAAGGAAATTGAACTAAAATTAAGATAAAATCAAGAAAAAACTGATTTATTCTCTATTTCATTGAATTTTAATATTTAATTGTTTTAATTGCTTTCTTTGAGATTATTTATCAATTTTTAATTTGTTTTTAAAGATTATCTCCAATTGATTTCTTTTCTCAAATTTTTAATTCTTTTATTTGTCAACTAATTCCTTTTTTGATTTGTTTCCTTTTTTGAAGATTTGTGCTCATAATTTCCAATTCCTCTTTCTTGATTTGTTTCCCTTTTTGAAGATTTATGGCAAATTGATTTATTTAATTAAATATGCTAGGATATTTAATAAAATAAATAAGATAATTGTTTAAAATAATTTACTTGGAATGATTTAATTAATTAAATAAATATTTAATTAATATTGGTTGATTAATTTTGCCATGTGACATTTGATGATTAAAGAATTAATTGTGTGCTCAAGATTTATTTAATTGCCTTTGGTTAGGACCTTGGTGACATTGTCGAGATTAGGGACCCATGGTTTAGATGACCATTTTTAGGGTATCACACTTAGGTGGAAGGAATAGATTTTGAAGAAAAATTTTCTCTGGTAGAAAGGATGGAAGCTATACGTATGTTTCCTGTATTTTATTCTTACAAGAACTTTAGATTTTATCAAATGGATGTCAAGATACCATTTTTGAATGGAGATCTAGAAGAAGAGGTATACATTGAGAAAACGGATGGGTTTATACTAATAGAAGATTTAGATATGGTGTGAAGACTGAAGAAATCATTGTATGGGCTCAAATAGGTTTCCAAGGTTTGGTATGAAGATTAGATAGGTATTTTCTATGATATAATTTTAGGAAAGGTACAATAGATAGTAATCTTTATTTCAAGATTGATGGAGATAAGTTATTGATTGTTATAGTTTATGTTGACGACATTATATTCAAAGGAAATGATAGCTTATGTAAATATTTTTCTAAAGAGATGCAAAAAGAGTTTGAAATGTCAATGATTGGTGAGTTATCTTTCTTTCTTGGAGACTTAGTTTCCATATAGACTGATAGAAGATCTGGATATGGTGTGTAGACTGAAGAAATCATTGTATGGGCTCAAACAGGTTTCCAAGGTTTCGTATGCAAGATTATACAGGTATTTGCTATGACAAAATTTATGGAAAGGTACAATAGATAGGAATATTTATTTCAATATTGATGGAGATAAGTTATTGATTGTTATAGTTTATGTTGATGACATTATATTCAAAGGAAATGATAGCTTATGTAAAGATTTTTCTAAAGAGATGCAAAAATATTTTGAAATGTCAATGATTAGTGAGTTATCTTTCTTTCTTGGATTACAAGTTATTTAATCAAAAACTGAAATTTTAATCTCACAAAGAAAGTATGTGAAATAATTGTTGAAGAAATTTGAGTTTGATGGTTTTAAACCTATTACAACTCCTTTGACCATTGGTTGCAAGATGAGAAAAGATGATGAAACTCTGGAGATTAATTAGAAGTACAGATCAATGATTGCTAGATTATTGTATTTGGTAGCATCTAGATCAGATATCGTGCAACTTATATGTTTGGCAGCTAGGTTTTAGGTAAATCCGAAGGTTACACATGAGCAAGTTGTGAAAAGAATTTTTGGATATTTGAAAGGTACTGTAGATTTTAGACTCTGGTATAAAAAAGGTAGAGATTTCATGTTAAAAGTTTATACTGATAGTATCTACCACTCCATCACTAACAACATTCATGTTGTCATCATTGTCATATTTCCAGTACTTTCTCTTTTCTTTAGAACTATAACCTTGCGATGTTTCTTTCCAAAGTGATATATCTCCCTTTTTTATAAGCACATCTTCCATTCTAAGGGCGTTATCTACCATTTTGTTGAATGAAGGATGTACTTGCATCTGGGCATTGTACTTTAATTCAAGGATTAAGTTGTTTACAAAGATATCCATTTTCTCAAGGTCTGGGATAGTCTATGAATATCTAGAGAACATCTTTCTCCATCGTTGGAGAAAAGTGAGAAAGGGTTCTCTTGTTTTTTATTTGGTATTGCAAAGTTCTATCATAGTGACTGGGTGACGAATGTTGGAGGAGTATTGTTGTAGGAATAGTTGGATTAATTCTTCGAAAGTTTTTATTCCCATGGGTAGACTTGAGAACCATTCCATAGCTTGCCCCCCTAAACTTCTCGAGAAAAGGCACATGAGATACGTTTGGTTGTGCATGAACTCCATACATAAAGCACAAAATTCTCTGATATGATCTTGGGGGTCCGTATTCTCATCATATTTGTCAAACTTAGGCATTTCTACCCTTGAGGGAAAGGGAGGCATGTAAAGGTTTTTGTCAAATGGGAATGGGCATATTGTGTCCAGAGAAAATTGTTTTGGTGTTTTATCTTTGTTTTTTAGTTTTGTGACCTTGTTTGTAATGTTTGCATTTGTTTGTTTATCTTTCCCCATGGTGTCTCTTCTTCTTTAGTGATGAGGGGCTCCACATTATAACCAATAGGGAGTTTGGTGCCTTGCTTTGCTAATTCTAGGAAATAGTCTTCTTTTTCCCTAGCCATGATGACCTTCATCATTTTTTGAAATTCTTTATCATTCTGACATTTATGAATTTCGGCCTCGGGAGGCTCAGGAAGCTCAGATTCAGTTGATGAGGAATCACTGTTAGTGGCATGATTGCAGAAGTTGTCATGAGTGTCTCGTTTACTAGCTTCTCTTTCTTGTCTTTCCCTAGACATGGTGGGAGAGAGGGGCCGACCAAAGATTGGTAGATCGTAAACTAGTATTTGTGATAAGGGTCCGGTTTATTTGGAAAGAGATTTTCTACAAAGAATGGATTGTTGTTTGATGAAAAGGGTGTTTTTTTATTTGTTTGTTTTGCTGCGAGAGTTTCTGGTTTGAACAGGCATTTGTAACCGACCGAACTGAGAGCTAAATGTGTTGCAGTAGTTTGTTTAACATAGTGATTGAGAGAAGTTACTAAAATCTGGTCTAGTTTCAAGAATGATCTATCCTATGTAAGACGTTATCTAAGTTAACTTAGGTTTGATAAGATGTTGTTTGAACTAGCTTAAAGATGATCGACAAAATCGTGCAACGCAATGACAGGGGTACACTATCAACGTTGTTTATGCTCAGGAGGATGATAACCAATTTTAGGCTCGCTATAGACTGTTTTAGGCAGGTTTGACTATTCTGGACTGATAAACTCAGAGACTTGTACGACATGATTTCTAAGACTGTACGACAGTATAGAAGCTTTAGGATAATAACAGTTTTGTTTTGTACGAGTTGCTCCCTAGTACAGTATAACAAATGGGCATGTCCCGAACGACAAAGGATTCAATGCAGTTTTGTCTCGTACGACATAGGATTTAGCTTTAAATGACAGACTTCTGGGTTTTGTATGACAGAGGATTGATCTCGAATGACAAATTAGTAGACTCGTACAACACAGGATATGGTGCAGGACGACAAATGATCAGGTTCGTACGATTGTTAACAGGACAGAGACAAAAATTATGAGTTTTTCAATAACTGAGTATGAGCAATTCTGAGATGGACTGATTTTTGACCAGGATAGACTAGTTTTGGACAAATTTTTGACTTAGGGTAGACTAGTTCTGACACGGACAGAGTTTATCACTGTGTTGTTGATTTGTTTTCTCTAGTTTTAGTATTCCAGTTTTAGTTTGAGGGATGAAAACACAAAAAACACGTAGTTCAAACAGTAACTCCAATCACAACATGCAAACCCTATGGAAGTTGGCTTAGAGAAGAAAACCTTTGCTTGCTAACTTAGGTACACACCCAATAGCTAATCAGAATATGGTCATTGAGTCTCACATAATGGATTCTCAACACCGTATTAACCGACTCCAAATGCTAATGGGAGCACAATATGGCAAGTGTCTTGGGAGAGTTACTATCTCTCTTGCAGAAACATTATCAACCTTTCGAAGGTGAATCGAGTAGCTTATAATTTTAATTGGATCTAGTAAGGGTTCCATTCAGCGCGTCAAGGTATAAACTCAATTAAGAGGTCTCGCAGCCTTGAAAACTAAGGTTCAATATACCCGAAAGTACTGAGGAGAGCTATTCCCAAGCACTGTCGTTGACTTGATTTTCATCAAATCACATTTATTTTATAGTGAGCTGGAGTACTTGGCATTTAGCCATTCCCACTTAGGTCATTCTGCTCACACCGGCCATAAAGGCTTTAAGAGTTTTTAAGCTCCTCGGGAGGGCAAGCCTGCTAAAGATATACAAATCTCAAACAAAGAAAATGCCTCAAGGGACTGGATTTTTGATTGTCTAAAAACACAAGAGCATACTCTCCTACCTCTCGAAATTTACTTAAAACACAAAATACAGATTTGTTCTTTAACCAGATAGCAAGTTAGGTTCCTAAAAAATGAATTTAAAGAATACACGATGTTTGGTTGATTCTCTTTAGGCAACCTGCAAAAACAATGTATCAGTAATCATGTTGTTTTCATTCTTTGACAGGCGTATGTTTGATTGATAAATTCTTTGACAAGAGTCCTACAAGAAACTGGTTAGGCTGTGAAAATATTAGGCAGACAAAAGATGATTTAGGGTTAGCGTCAGTATCATCAAAATTTGATAGAAGACCTGAAAAGTGAAACTTGCTTTAACCCAACAGAATACAGAATCATATGACAATTATCATAGAATAAAAAGACAAAAGAATTTTATCATACGAGTCAGAACTAAGCATAGGACAATAGAAGATAAAATCAGATAATCAGAACAGCATGTCGTACGACACCACTTTCTGATTCATATGGCAAGTAACATGCTTCAATATAATGTCGTACGATAAATAACATGCTTCAATATAATTTTGTATGATGTAGTGATACTATTCGTACAATATTTCGTAGAGATTGTACGGATGAAACATGCAAGATAAAAAAAATGATTTTGAGGCCAAAAATTTAGTTTCCTGGCCCACGATGGGTGCCAAAAATATGTGTGTGAAAAGTGGACCTGTATCTGTATCTGGAATACACAACACTCCAATTAATTCATTAGATGCATGGTTAGTAAATCAATAATCAATGAATAATAAACCATTACAAATCGACCCATTGCCTTCTAGTAGATGCGATTTTAGATTGCTCTCAGATTGCTAAGTTATCCAGTGACTTGACAACACCTAAATGAAGGATTTTTAAATCTATATGAACATGAATATGAGCTAAATGGATGCAAGATTTAAGCTAGATATGCAAGATTAGTTTAACATGATTTAAGCCATATATGAATATTTAAGCTAAATGATTTAATGAATATGAAATAACTAATATGCAATATCTCAATGCAAATTCTCAATGAACCTAGAGCAAAAACAACATAATAACAATATATTCTCCAGGCTTTTTGAATGAGAGATGAGAGCCTGAATTTATAGAAAATTCATAAAGAAACCAAAGGCTAAGACGAAATGATGATGAGCTGTCAAGATTTTCCAAGAGGAAGCACAATCCAAGTGAATTGATGTGATTGGATGATTTTCTCAGTTTTAAAGGAAATTGAACTAAAATTAAGATAAAATCAAGAAAAAACTGATTTATTCTCTATTTCATTCAATTTTAATATTTAATTGTTTTAATTGCTTTCTTTGAGATTATTTATCAATTTTTAATTTGTTTTTCAAGATTATCTCCAATTGATTTCTTTTCTCAAACTTTTAATTCTTTTTTTTGTCAACTAATTCCTTTTTTGATTTGCTTCCTTTTTTGAAGATTTGTGCTCATAATTTCCAATTCCTCTTTCTTGATTTGTTTCCCTTTTTGAAGATTTATGGCAAATTGATTTATTTAATTAAATATGCTAGGATATTTAATAAAAAAAATAAGATAATTGTTTTAAATGATTTACTTGGAATGATTTAATTAATTAAATAAATATTTAATTAATATTGGTTGATTAATTTTGCCATGTGACATTTGATGATTATAGAATTAATTGTGTACTCAAGATTTATTTAATTGCCTTTTGTTAGGACCTTGGTGACGTTGTTGAGATTAGGGACCCATGGTTTAGATGACCATTTTTAGGGTATTACACTTAGGTGGAAGGAATAGATTTTGAAGAAACTTTTTCTCTGGTAGAAAGGATGGAAGCTATACGTATGTTTCTTGTATTTTCTTCTTACAAGAACTTTAGATTTTATCAAATGGATGCCAAGATAGCATTTTTGAATGGAGATCTAAAAGAAGAAGTATACATTGAGAAAACGGATGGGTTTATACTAATAGAAGATCTAGATATGGTGTGCAGACTGAAGAAATCATTGTATGGGCTGAAATACGTTTCCAAGGTTTGGTATGAAGATTAGACAGGTATTTTCTATGATAGAATTTTAGGAAAGGTACAATAGATAGTAATCTTTATTTTAAGATTGATGGAGATAAGTTATTGATTGTTATAGTTTATGTTGATGACATTATATTCAAAGGAAATGATAGCTTATGTAAAGATTTTTCTAAAGAGATGGAAAAAGAGTTTGAAATGCCAATGATTGGTGAGTTATCTTTCTTTCTTGGATTACAAGTTATTTAATCTAAAACTAGAATTTTTAGCTCACAAAGAAAGTATGTGAAAGAAATGATGAAGAAATTTGAGTTTGATGGTTGTAAACCTATTACAACTCCTTTGACTGTTGGTTGCAAGCTAAGAAAACATAATGAATCCCTAGAGATTAATTAGAAGCAAAAATCAATTATTGATAGATTATTGTATTTGGCAGCATCTAGGCTAGATATCATGCAGGTTGTATGTTTGGAGGCTAGGTTTTAGGCAAATCCTAAGGTTACACATGAGCAAGTTATGAAAAGAATTTTCATATATTTGAAAGGTACTGTAGATTTTAGAATTTGGTATAAAAAAGGTGGAGATTTCATGTTAAAAGTTTATACTGATGTAGATTGGGTTGGAAATGTCGATGATTGGAAGAGTACTAGTGGTAGTGCTTTCTTTTTAGGAGACAAAATGGTCTCTTGGTTCAGTATGAAACAAGACTTAGTTTCCATATAGACTGATAGAAGATCTAAATATGGTGTGTAGACTGAAGAAATCATTGTATGGGCTCAAACAGGTTTCCAAGGTTTCGTACGCAAGATTATACAGGTATTTGCTATGACAAAATTTCAGGAAAGGTACAATAGATAGTAATATTTATTTCAATATTGATAGAGATAAGTTATTGATTGTTACAGTTTATGTTGATGACATATTATTCAAAGGAAATGATAGCTTATGTAAAGATTTTTCTAAAGAGATGCAAAAAGATTTTGAATGTCAATGATTAGTGTAGTCACATAAATCTGTCCATTTAATTAAATGAATATTTAATATTTATTTGATTATTTAACCATCAATTAATAATTAATTAAATTAATATTTAATTAATTCATCTTAACCCTCTTCTCCTATTAATTAAATAAATTATTCAATTTATTTGATTTAATTCGCTTAACCAAATTCAGACCATTAATTAAATAAATAAATCATATTTATTTAATTAAATCTTCTCTCACATTTAAATAAATTAATATTTATTTAAAACCCCCAAAATCCCACCTCTCACATTTAAATAAATTAACATTTATTTAAATCACCTTTATCCTCTACCCACTTGCATTTTCCTACAAAAGCAAGTTGCACAATTATTTTAAATAAATAATTTATTTAAATCACCTTTATCCTCCACCCACTTGTATTTTCCTACAAAAGCAAGTTGCACAACTATTTTAAATAAATTATTTATTTAAAATCCTATTTATCCTCACCCACTTGAAACCTTTAATGGTTTCCCTTAAAGTATTCAAACTTGATGGCTTTAAAGTCTTCAAACTTGATGGCTTCCTTCTATAGTCTTCTTAAGACTTTAATGGTTTTCCTTAAAGTCTTCAAGCCTTTAATGGTTCCCCTCAAAGTCTTCAAGCATTTTAATGCTTTATCTTCCTTTTTCTCATTTAAATAAATTAATATTTATTTGAATATTTATCCAAATACAACTTGCACACATTTATTGAAATAAATGAATTTTTATTTTAATAAAATCCTATTTTCCCTCACCCACCAAATCCACTTGCAAAATCTAATCCCCTTCTAGATTCTTCTAACCCCTTCCTAATTAGCTTAATCCATCCCCTAATTATTGTCACATTCCTAAGCAAAATGGAGTCACTTCTCAAAGCCTAAAAGTCTTGGATAACCTTTGAAAGCTTCCAACCTTCAACCACTAAATGGCTCAAAGTCTTTGATAACCATTGAAGGCTTTCAACCTTCAACCACTTAATCCCCAAAGTCTCCAATAACCATTAATGGTTACCTCAAACCCTCCCACATGGTTAAAACATTTGTTTTGACTCAACCTCTACCCAACCCAAGGGTCTCATCAAGCCTTTAATGCTTTGACCATGATTATCTCTTAATCATTTGCACAAAGGTTTATCCTTGGATTAACTCTTAATCCAATGGGTAATCTTAATTTAGACTTGACCCTTACCTTCTAGATAACCATGAGGTCTTCTCAGGCCTTTAATGCCTCCAACCTCTTCTCTCAACCCAATCCTATGTTGACACTTGTCACCATTTTATTGGTGCCAATTGTGCACATGGATCCCCAACTTTCAAACTTGGCCCTTGATTAAACCATTCAATCTTAACCCTTCATTTCCCCATTTCTTCTATAAATAGAACCCTTCTCCTCAAGCAAAGGAGAAGCATTTTAGAGTATTGTTGTTATACTGGCATTAGCATAGAGCTTTTTCATAGCATCACTATCTACTCTTGCATAGTATTTTCTTATCATATTCAACCATCTTGAATCTCCATATGGCATCCATGGCTAGTGCTAAAAGCTGAGAGCTACACTCGTTTGGGACTTGGAGAGGAGAGGAACAAGGGAGGAGCAACTATGAGCATCTTGATTAGCTATTTCATTTTATGTTTATATGCTTTCTATTTCATGCTTAATATCTCTCTTGATATGCCTGTTTAGGATAATCTTTTGTTGCTAACACTAACGTTTGTTTCTTGTGCTCTTGTGTGTGTTGCCATCAAACAGATTTTCTAATCCTTTTTGCAGAGCATCATTTGGTGAACCCGACGTGAATCGAACACGCAAAAAGAGCAACTTTTTTTTTTAACCAATAACATGTTTGAATGTTGAAAATGTCACACAGGTTGCGCTTTTGACACTGTTTTGGTGCGTTTGACATTATTTTGGCGCTATTCACTCTGTTTCAGTGCTTTTCCCTTCTCTGTCTTTCCCTTTCTTTTAGTGCGTTTGTGTTAAATAGTGCCTCTGTTCAAACGCAGACTAGCGCTATTGTAACAAAACGTTGTACAAATCACCTTGTAACCAAAAAAAAAAAAAATTAGGCTTGTTGAAGCCCACCAAATAGGCGGATTTTACTAACTATTTTTCTCTTTTGTGCAGATTTAAATTAGATTAAAAAGTAGATTTATATTTTTTACTAACTTGTTTTTTGAAGTTGGTTTTAAAAATGAATTCACTTTTTATTTTGGTTTAAAATTAACTTCACATTTCAAATTTGGGCTTTTAAAAAAGAATCACACATTTGTTTGGGGCTCTTAAAAAGAATTTCATTGTTCAAAGGTAAAAAGAACCACAAACTTATACAAAAACAACTTTATTTTTTTGCAAGTTAGGAAACAAACTTCGTTTTGGTGCTTAAAATCAACAAGGCAAATTTTATTTCTTGCATCAAGATAAAACTCACAATCCACACTTCCATTTTTGGTGCAAATAAAATTCACAATCAACTTGTCTCATTTTCAAAGCAATTTTCCTTCAAAGCAAAACGTGTTTTTCATTAAGTTGACCAGGATTTTCAAAATTCTAGATTACAAAACACATTGCCTTTGAAGTTAAAAAGAACACCATGACTGTTGGAGCAACATCTCCAAATAGTTAGATCATATTGCCATGATGGATTAAAAAGAACAAGTGAATTTCATGTTTGGCACGCTTGTGCACAAAAGTCAGTCGAGTGGACCTACTTCTAACACACACTATCCTCTCCCTTGGCTCTCGTGGTCCTAGGTGCAAGAGAAAAGTGTTAGTAACACTCAAAATTTTATTTTTTTAAGAGAGGCCTGCCAAGGGATCGATACTCTTGGGAACGACCTCGAGCGGTAAATCCTTCGAGCCGCTATAGAAATCAGGTGAGAGCGAAAGCTGTAGCCTTGGGTATAGCTGTTCCTACAGTGTAACTGGCCGAAAGGACAAATGGGCCCCACCACCAGTTATAAGGCTCTTAAGTGAGTCACTGCAGAATGAACTTATGTCCAAAAACATCGAACATGACTAAACACCTTTAAGTAGTAGCCCACCCGTTCTATTGATTGAGGATATTTGAGGTACAATTTAGTGCAAGAGCATAGAAGGTTTTGCTCCCAAGATACTCACCATACATATTTCCTTGAGTAGAAACATAGCTTTTTGAAAAGTCACTTGTGACTTGATAAAAGTGGTGACTCCCCCATCATAGGGATCATCTATTTGTTATGCTCGTGCAAGACTTAGTATATCACATCCTTACCTGCCACGGCGGGATTCATAAGGTATGTAGTACCAAAGTCGAAGAAATATCAAGATGTGGGCTAAATTTATCACAACTGGCCACTTGACCTTAGGGATAAAAAGTGTTTTAAGTGTGTTCGTTTTACAGACCTAGTGCAAATTGAGCCGACTTCAGGCTTTGGAAATACACCTTAAAATACATCTAAAGGAAGGGTCAAAAACAAGTCCAAGAATTGGGTTGATCTAGACCCATACTCATTTGTGCCTTTGAGGCTACAATTTTGTGTTTGTGTGCTTGCTTTGTTTTCTTGTCAAAGAAAAATCAGAAAATCAATCCCAAAAACAAAGTATTCATCCAACATCTATCAACACAACCAAAAATACCAAAAACAAAGTGCAAACAAACAAAGAGTCAAAAATTTATGACCATTCTTCACATCTTGCGAAAGAAGAAGTGTCATCAGAATATCACCTTGAAAAGGAGACCACTAAGCTCAAAGGCTTTAATCAAAAGGAGGAAATTCTTCTATATCAATCGACAAATCTTTGTCTCCCATAGAGTCTTTCTACATCGCATGCGTCTATACCTTTAAGGTAAAACAAACGAGTTTGATTCAGAATCATTGAACAGTAGAGCTTTTATGCAATATAGAGCTCTGAGTTATCACAAAAATCAAGGAGGAAAGATTAATCCCAATTTCTTCCCAAACATCTGTATCACCTACAACACAGCTCGAGAAGTGCCACCAACGTCTGAAAGGGAAGAAGAAGAGTTTGTCCCATTTGTGACACAAAGTTTTTATTGAAAGTTGAAAACATTTTCATCCATCATCCCACTCATACATCATCACTTCATCATCAATCCATCCCAACTCTCAAAACATTAAGAGGTTCTTGTCCCACGATTCCTTTTTAGATATTGCTTGAAATCAAACACATCACATCACTTTTAGATTGTTTCTACATCTAGGATAAGCTCATCCTAAGAGACACATCTACGCAGGTTAAAACTAGTTCATGAGTGAATCCTCTCATTGCTAGGTAGTCAAAATCTGTAACACATCTCAGATTTCTCTACACCTTACCACATCCAAACTTATCAAACAAACAAGCAATTCAAAGAAAGGAATTTCGGTTACATCTACCTTAAAAGTGCTAGAGATCCCCATACAACACAAATCACCAATCATCAATCTTTCATCACCAACTCATCATCATCTTCAATCAACTTCAAAACAAACTTGCAAACAAAATGGCTCAAACCCGATCACGATCAAGGCAACGAGAAATAGAAATTGAGGAAGAAGAGGACAACCTCAATGAATTTCAAGAAGCACTTGGAGGAACTGGGAATGATGAAAACCCAGGTACACCCACTCCTTCAACAATCGAAAGGGTTCAGCATAACCCTCATTTTAACAGATTATTTGATGAAATTCTCAGGAGCAATGTGGATGCTCACTTCTTAAGACTTGCTCAAGAAGGAGCCAAACTCCCCTCAGACTTTGATCTTGCCCAATTAAGACAAGCATCAGAAAGACAAAGTCGCCATGAGGAGGAAAGAGGTAGAAATCCCATCAGATATAACATCCCTCGAGGTAACCCACCACCTCCTCCTCCAAATGAAATGGAGATGTTGCGGCAACAAGTCGAGAATCTCGCCCAACAACTTCATAGTGGTGTTAAGACCAATCAATTTTCACTTAACGACATCTGTCCCTATCCGTTTGATAGGAATCTTTATATGCCACCCTTTCCACGCGGGTTTGAAACACCCAAATTTGAAAAATATAGAGGAAAGGGGGATCCCCGTGATCATGTTCGAGAATTTCATTCCGCTTGTCTTGAAGTGGCTTATGAGGACACATACCTAATGCGCCTTTTTCCCCAAAGCTTGGGAGGAACCACCACATCATGGTTTTCCCGATTACCAGGTGGCATTAGAACATTTGAGGAACTCATCCAGAAGTTCCTATCTCATTACTCTTATAATATTGAACGCGACATCACCATGGCTGATCTATGCAACACCAAACAAAAACCAGGTGAATTATTCGCAGTATTCCTGCAACGATGGCGCCAAATGTCTAGCAGACGTTCTCTTCAGTTACCTGAACGAGAACTAGTGGAAATTTTCATTTCCAACTTAAACGAAGAAATGGAATTTCACCTGGATGTCAAAGACACCGATTCTTTTAACGATATGATCACCAAGGGTATAAAATGTGAGCGGGCACTCATCAAAAAAGGACTCATCAAAATCTTTAATGAACCCAAAGATGGTCCTCGCCCGCGCTTCAATAGCGATAAACCGAACTTCTGGAACAAGAATAAGAATATCGTCAACGATGGAGTTGTGGATGCTCGGACTATCCAAAATGCACAACCTGTGGTTCGATTTGCAGGACAAAATCCTCCACCTCAGAATAACACAAATGTTCCTTCCAATCAAGCTCGCATCACATCTCATGATGAACCAAGACCTCGTCCACAAAAACAAAAACGCACATACACTCCCTTAGGGGAACCCATTGAAACAGTGATGCGACAACTCATTTCTCAGAATTTGATCACTCTACCTAAGCTATCCAACTATGAGCCGCAAGTCAAACCGGCATGGTGGAGAGATACTGAACATTGTGAGTTCCATCAAGGAAGAGGACACAAAACAAGTAATTGTCACCGATTGAAAGATCTCATTCAGGATCTTATTGACCGAGGAGAAATTGAAATTGAAGGACATGACCCAAAAACAACCAATAATGATCATCAGATGTTCAAGAATCCACTTCCATCACAAGATCAAAGGGGTCCTTCCACTTCCAGGTGAGGCACCGATACCACTGACTATACGCAGGCTGCGTATAACTACACTGTAAATCACCTATATGATGCCAGTGAACAAATTGCAACTATAACCTTCAAAAATCCCACCTCAAATTGCAATGTTGTTACACGTCGCGGCAAAGTTACCATAAAGGCAGCTCCACAGGGCACCACCTCTGTCCCGAAGCAATACAATCTTGTGGAACAATTAGACAAAACACCTGCGCTTATATCCATTTTAGAGCTATTACGCCTGTCACCATCTCATAAAACTATCTTGGATCAAGCACTCCAAGAGGCGTCAGTCCCTGCAAACTTGAATACGGACCAGTTTCAAGCCATGGTTGGAAATCTAAAGTCATCACCTTGTCTCACTTTTTCCGAAAGTGACAACTCTTCTTTCCAACAACCTCATAACGCCTCACTCCACATTGAAGGCTTTGTCAACCAACACAGGATCAAGCGAGTCTTAATCGATAATGGAGCAGGCCTAAACATTTGTACACTGCAATTGGTCACAACATTGGGATATGCAATAGAATCAGTGGATCCTCACAAGAAGATCACCATCAAGGCCTATGATGATGCAGAGCGTTCATCCAAAGGAGCTGTGGTACTACCAATCCGAGTGGGCCCTGTAGTAAAGCACATCATCTGTCAGGTTCTGGACCTTCCTCTGCCATATAATCTATTATTAGGGAGACCTTGGATACATGCCATGCAAGCCGTTCCATCTACCTACCATCAATGTATCAAGTTCCCACATAATGGTGCAGAGATCACAATCCTGGGCGATGCAAATCCCTTTGCATTTTGCCATAATATCAGCCATCAACCGGAGATTACTGTTCCTAATAATAGGGAAGCTATTTCTTCCACATCATATGTAAATCCCGCCTCTCTTGCCAGTTCAAACACTCCTATACCCAAGCAAGAAAAGCTTAAGATGAAAGTCGCAGAGGAAGGTCCTGGAGAATACAACTTGAGTCAGCTCTTTTGTGTGGGACAAATGCCCACTTCTCCTAGAACACATGGTAAACCACAGCAGTTGCTCCAGCAACCACTAAACATGCCTGCATGTGCCTTAACGCCTTTCATCCTTGGAAAGAGTCAAGAGGAAGAGACACAAGATAAGGACCTAGCGGAATGGATCTATAAAGATCCCATCACCACTGACAAACCGCGAGTTACACTTCCTACAGAACAGTATGGCAAAGGCCTCCTCATTATGTAAAGAATGGGATATGATGGTCAGAGTGCTTTGGGATACTGCAAACAAGGACGACATGAACCGCTGCTGCCAGAGTTCAAGCCCAAAGGTAATACAGGCCTAGGCTTTGAAAAAGAAGTCCTTCCTAAACTCAGATTTAAAGGAAAACCTAGCAAACCATTTTGCCCACCTACTGTAAAGAGGACACCTTTCATAATCAAAGCACCATCAAGCAATATTGTCACTGCCCCATCGAGGCTCACAAACCCACCGCAACCATCATCAATATCACTCATCCCACCAATCGAACTAGTAATCCCATCCACAGCAGTCATCACATCAATAAAACCATTCATAGCAGCAACTATATTGGAACCCGTAGTAGCATCTATGGCACCAGCCGTTCCAATAGAAACCACTAAATCAACACTGCCGATACTTCCAGTGACAAATCCTTTAATCCCCATCACGGTTCCTGCAGCACCGATCACCACAAAGGTACATAAACCAATCACGCCTGCAGTATTCAACTCCAGCGACATCCCAGTATGGTATAGCAATCGGATGCTCGAAAGTGATTTAGAGACTGACTCACATGAGTGGGAATTTGATTCTGTACAGCTTAACACTTCAGATGAGGAAGACACGTCACCACCTCCGCCACGCAAAGACATTCCTGTTTACGGAGAAGCACAGATAAAGACCACTTGGGTACCTGAGCTGGAAACATCTTCCACAGACCCTACGTCTCATCCTACGCCGGATTCTGACAGGGAGAGTACCATCAACGACCTTCACCACACTGTCTTAACCCTCACTGATACATCTCCCGCACTTAACTTAATCGATGAAGTAATGCCCATTATCCACCCTGAACTCATCGAATGGAACCAACCAAATCCCCCATGTCTTGACCTCTTCCAAAATGATGAGGCTATCATTGAATTTTTGGAATTAAGGGATAATCTACCAAGCGGGGATCACAAAGCTGGATTCGCCATTGAACTTAATAGCGCAGCATACTTCGGGGCGGATGCCAAACCCTTCAGCTGCAAAAATATAACATTAAAACATGGATCTTCTAGTGAAAACCACACTGTGGCACTGTTTGATCCAATAAAAGTAAAAAGAAAGAGCGTATCCAACGGTGAAAACCTCTCTGAGGCGCCTGAGGATGAAGGGTTTGACATTCTCCCTGCTAATGCACAACAGGAACGATCAACGATCCTCATTGAGGAGACCAAAGAATACAATGTGGGGACTCATGAAAACCCTCATATTATACATCTGGCATCTCTTCTCACTCCAGAGGAACAGCCTAAATTTATAGAGTTCTTCCAGAAGCGTCAGATCAACTTTGCATGGTCATATGCAGACATGCCTGGGCTTGATCCTGACTTAGTCATGCATCATCTCACAGTAGCAAAAGGAGCCAAACCTGTCAAGCAGAAGCTTCGTAAGATGCATCCTCAGATTGCCGTGCTAGTCAAAACAGAACTCAAGAAACTCCTGGATGTTGGTTTCATTAGACCAATTGATTATGCAGAATGGATCTCCAACATTGTACCAGCTGGCAAACCAAAAGGGGGCATCCGCATTTGTACTGACTTCAGAGATCTAAATAAGGCATGTCCTAAGGATGATTTCCCTCTACCAAATATCGACATCATAGTGGATTTGACAGCAGGACATGCCATGCTTTCACTCATGGATGGCTTTTCAGGATACAATCAAATAAAGATCGCACCAGAGGACCAACATAAGACAGCCTTCACATGTCCATGGGGCACATACTGCTGGAATGTAATGCCTTTTGGTCTAAAGAATGCAGGAGCGACCTATCAAAGAGCAATGACCACCATCTTCCATGACATGATGCATACTATAATGGAAGATTATGTGGATGATTTACTAGCAAAATCACTTACTAGAGAAGGATATCTTCACATCTTAGATAAAATCTTTGATAGACTGGAACAATATCATGTTCGACTCAACCCAAAGAAATGTGTCTTTGGAGTGACCTCCGGGAAACTTCTAGGATACATTGTCTCAAGCAAAGGCATTGAGGTCGATCCAGCAAAGGTTAAGGCAATCATGGACATGCCACCTCCAAAGAATATCAGTCAGCTAAGGACACTACAAGGACGGCTTCAATCCATCCGAAGATTCATTGCACAATTGGCTGATAAGTGTCACCCATTCACACACCTGCTACACAAGAACATCCGCTTTCAGTGGGATGCCCGATGCCAACAAGCATTTCAGGCACTTAAAGACTATCTCATGAATCCACCCTTGTTGATGCCACCAGATCCAAGTAGACCGTTGTTACTTTATATTTCAGCAACAAGTACAGCATTAGGTGTATTATTGGCACAACATAATGCAGAAGGCAAAGAGTGTGCTATATACTACATCTCTCGTACACTGGTTGGCTATGAACTCAATTACACACCTATTGAGCGAGCTTGCCTAGCAGTAATCCTGGCAGCCACTAAACTGAGGCACTATCTGTTAACACACAAGGTGCAACTCATTGCAAAGATTGATCCACTCAAGTATTTACTTAGCAAAGCAGCATTGACAGGTCGCTTAGCCAAATGGGTGATGATTCTAAGTGAATTTGACATTGAGTATGTGGACCGTAAAGCTATCAAAGGTCAGGTTATTGCAGATCAGTTGGCCGATGCACCTCTCATAGGTGATCATCCTCTCATTTCCAATTTTCCAAATGAAGAGATATTCATGATTACAGAAGCACAGTCATGGAAATTATACTTTGATGGTTCATACACTAGGCACGGCTCGGGGGCAGGCATTCTGTTTATCACACCTCAAGGCGATAGCATCCCGAAGTCTTACAGGCTCACATTTCCATGCACAAACAACATAGCAGAGTATGAGGCCTTGATCACAGGACTCAGATTAGCCATACAATGGAAATTAAAAGAACTGCAAGTATATGGCGATTCCCAACTAGTCATTCGACAAGCAACAGATGAGTATCAGACCAAAGATGATAAACTCATGCCATACAAGCAAATGGTGGACAATCTAAAGACATCATTTACTACTATCACTTTTGAGCAGATACCAAGAGAGCAGAATCGAGCTGCTGACGCCATGGCTACCATCGCATCTTTACTAGATCTTCCACAGAATTCAACACGCGACGAGTTCTTGGTAGAACAGCTTTGGATTCCCGCTTATGATATCCCGGAATCTGAAATGATATGTCACCTTGTCGGTTCTGAATCCCCATGGTACGGTGAGTTCTACACCTATCTCCGCGATCACACCCTTCCTCCCAACCAATCAAATAACCAACGTAAAACCTTCATTCGCCAAACTGCTCGATATACCATTATTGCCGAAACCCTATACCGACGCGGTCTTGATGGTACTCTCCTTCGATGTCTAGAACAAGGTGAGATAACAAAGGCTTTGGAAGAGGTACATGAAGGAATTTGCGGGACTCACTCAAGTGGTCCATCACTAGCCAAGAAGATCATGCGAGCTGGATACTATTGGCCCTCTATGGAAAAGGATTCCTACTACTTTGTCAGGAAGTGCAAAAAATGTCAAGTTCATGGCGACCTAATACATGCACCAGCTCAAGAACTGCAACCAATCACAACACCATGGCCTTTTTGTCAATGGGGTCTTGATCTTGTGGGTAAAATCCATCCATCTTCATCCAATGGCCATAAATTCATTATTACCGCCACTGAATATTTCACCAAGTGGATCGAAGCTGTTCCACTTACCCAAGTCACCGGCAAGCAGATCGCCTCATTCATCCTCAATTACATCATCTGCCGGTATGGTGTGCCCATGTCCATTGTCACAGATAACGGTCTTCCTTTCAAAAATCAGGATGTCCGTGAGCTTTGTGAGAAATTTCATATCCAACACCGCTTTTCCACTCCCTATTACCCACAAGGCAATGGTCAGGCCGAAGCATCCAATAAAAACATATTAAGAATCCTAAAGAAGACAGTCAATGATGCCGGTCGTGATTGGCATGTTCAATTGAATCCAGCGCTATGGGCATATCGAACTAGCATTCGAACCCCTACAGGTGCAACTCCTTATTCATTGGTCTATGGTGCAGAAGCTATCTTACCTATTGAGGTCGAGATACCATCATTAAGGGTTTCCTTGCACAATCTCATTGATGATGACGCATACAGAGTCTCACGCCTTCAGGACTTAGAGCTACTTGATGAGAAGCGACAAGCTGCATACAACCATCTCAAAGCCTATCAACAGCGCATGAGTAGAAGCTACAATCATCGAGTTAGACCTCGTACATTTGAGGTAGGTGATCTTGTTCTTCGAGAGAATCCTCGCAACCAACCAAACAGAGAACATCAAGGCAAGTTTGAATCAAATTGGCTAGGCCCATATGTTGTCACTGCTGTATTCGGGTCCGGGGCATATCAGTTGGCTACATCAGAAGGAGAACCGCTTGCAGATCCAATCAACAGCATGCACCTCAAACGGTTTTATACCTAAGCTGTACAGAGCATCCGGGTCCCCTGCCTATCAGAAAATACCAAAAAACATTCAGAAAAATGTCCTGAAGAAAATATAAAAACATTCAAAAAAGTAAAGAAAAATCATGCATCCAAACGGTGAACAACCACTCCGGTGGCACCTTGGGTAAGAACGATGGTGAAAACCTGGCAAACAGGCGCCACTCGTAAAGGCTATGGCTCCATTATCTTTCAGACTTGTGGCGATCACATCTACTTCATACATACATCCATCCATCCATCAACCATGGCTTGTTATTCCTCTGCAATTATGATAGTACTCCATACATCTTGCATCCCGCTTTTTCATAGTCATGTCTAAAACTGGGGGCAATGCCTTTAACCTATTGATGGAAGTGGATTCTACATTGTCTTATGATTCATTAAGTTCTTCATTCAAACAATCATCAAAAATCCAAAAACATTCAAAAATATCTCGCAAAAATACCAAAAACATTCAAAACAATTCAAAATCCAAAAACATCGACAAAACCATTGAAAAATCACACAAAAACATGGCAACACCTTGTACATACTCATCCATGCAGATACCAAAATAAACATTGACAACTACTCACACAATGACCATTTATCAATCGACCACACAATCCACATCCAACAAATCAGAAACTGTCTTTAAAACAAGGATGCATCCTTCCTTATCAAAACAAAGACAAGATGACATTTTCTTTGACAAGAAAATTATGTTAAGCTATCAAATACTTGGTTGATTTATGAGTACAATCATTTGTTTATCTGTATCGGGATCTTTTCAACATTGTTTTGTATCGTTTGTGCATTATTTCCGATGAAGTTCTGGGGCATGTACTAATGGTGTCTACGTGGGAAGTTCACCAAGCTACGTGATCTTATGCAAAATACAGTCATAGATCACTACGGCTTGCTGACTACAGCGTATACCTCGACCATATGGACACTAACCATTACCAAGGATCCATATTCTTTATTCTTTATGTATATATTGTTTGTTTACAAGTACAATGCTCATTCTTTGGTTCCTCTTCCTCCAAATTGGATAAAGGTTTTATCTCTTATTACGGTATGCACTTGTCTCAGGATATGATCAGCCTAAGATCAAGGAGGACGATCCAAGTCATGCATGAACGGAGATAATCCTTGTCTGTTCCGCAAGCAATACTCAGGTCAATTTGATCCATTATATCAAGTTGCTTGTATTAACTTGCTATATCAAATCCATGTAAGAAATACTCTGGTCATCTTGAATCATTATGTCAAGATGCGTGTATTCTCTTCCAACATTTTAAAGCTCAATGATGAAAAATAAAGCACCATGGATCGTCATTCCATCTCATTTGTATATATTGCATTTCGTTGCATTCCATCCATCCATACATTCATAATAGCTGCATATCATGCATACGTAGTCATAATAATGCATACTCTATTTTACTCATCTTCTTCCATAGGACTCGGTCCTAGTCCTCCATATCTTCTATCTAACATTGAATCCCCCCTCACCCTCCCTATCTTGATCATCAACATCATCCTAATCCCTTCATCACTTCCCATCCTCACTCATCCACAAAATTAAGCCAGTTACTCTGTCTACATAGATACATCGACTCCCACACACCTAGACTATCAACAGATACTCTGATCAAGTATCTTCGGGTCTCAACAGGTAATCGATTATGGTAATCCTAGACTACATCAGGCATTTATCATAATGACCTAGTCTCAACGGGGCTGCCATGATTCCCCACAACCATCCATCACACGCACACACTATCAATTGATCAACCAATCAAACACAATCCAATGGACAATTACATCAATTGTCTACGTCTCAACGAGTATTTTGCTTCATATACCTTGACTTCATCGGACAATTACATCAATTGTCTAAGTCACCATCAGGTCACTTTGATTCACTTACTCAGACTTTATCATGTCCAAGCGACCAACTGACATCAACTGTCACGCTTTGACTTGACCGGGGCAATTAAACCGATTGCACCAGATTGTCCAAACAATTTTGATCAATTGTATAGCATCAATCCAAACCCCACACTACATCTGCTATGTATCTCTTGGATGACCTCAGGGTACTCGCTGGCTTGTTGTTTCTTCATATTCACTCCATTTTCTCCCATTCTTTCATCATTAGTTCTAATTTCTTCTATTCTACCTCCCCTCCGCTTTTCATTCTTTTTCGAGAGATCGCCCGATTTTTCAAAAAAATTCGGCCCATCCCTCGAGGGGGCATACCACCCATTAAATTTACATTTTATGGGGCATTTCTTCACACCTATTTTTCTTTCTTTGAAACGACACGATAAACCGCACCGTCTCAAAGAGGGGCAAATGTAGTCACATAAATCTGTCCATTTAATTAAATGAATATTTAATATTTATTTGATTATTTAACCATCAATTAATAATTAATTAAATTAATATTTAATTAATTCATCTTAACCCTCTTCTCCTATTAATTAAATAAATTATTCAATTTATTTGATTTAATTCGCTTAACCAAATTCAGACCATTAATTAAATAAATAAATCATATTTATTTAATTAAATCTTCTCTCACATTTAAATAAATTAATATTTATTTAAAACCCCCAAAATCCCACCTCTCACATTTAAATAAATTAACATTTATTTAAATCACCTTTATCCTCTACCCACTTGCATTTTCCTACAAAAGCAAGTTGCACAATTATTTTAAATAAATAATTTATTTAAATCACCTTTATCCTCCACCCACTTGTATTTTCCTACAAAAGCAAGTTGCACAACTATTTTAAATAAATTATTTATTTAAAATCCTATTTATCCTCACCCACTTGAAACCTTTAATGGTTTCCCTTAAAGTATTCAAACTTGATGGCTTTAAAGTCTTCAAACTTGATGGCTTCCTTCTATAGTCTTCTTAAGACTTTAATGGTTTTCCTTAAAGTCTTCAAGCCTTTAATGGTTCCCCTCAAAGTCTTCAAGCATTTTAATGCTTTATCTTCCTTTTTCTCATTTAAATAAATTAATATTTATTTGAATATTTATCCAAATACAACTTGCACACATTTATTGAAATAAATGAATTTTTATTTTAATAAAATCCTATTTTCCCTCACCCACCAAATCCACTTGCAAAATCTAATCCCCTTCTAGATTCTTCTAACCCCTTCCTAATTAGCTTAATCCATCCCCTAATCATTGTCACATTCCTAAGCAAAATGGAGTCACTTCTCAAAGCCTAAAAGTCTTGGATAACCTTTGAAAGCTTCCAACCTTCAACCACTAAATGGCTCAAAGTCTTTGATAACCATTGAAGGCTTTCAACCTTCAACCACTTAATCCCCAAAGTCTCCAATAACCATTAATGGTTACCTCAAACCCTCCCACATGGTTAAAACATTTGTTTTGACTCAACCTCTACCCAACCCAAGGGTCTCATCAAGCCTTTAATGCTTTGACCATGATTATCTCTTAATCATTTGCACAAAGGTTTATCCTTGGATTAACTCTTAATCCAATGGGTAATCTTAATTTAGACTTGACCCTTACCTTCTAGATAACCATGAGGTCTTCTCAGGCCTTTAATGCCTCCAACCTCTTCTCTCAACCCAATCCTATGTTGACACTTGTCACCATTTTATTGGTGCCAATTGTGCACATGGATCCCCAACTTTCAAACTTGGCCCTTGATTAAACCATTCAATCTTAACCCTTCATTTCCCCATTTCTTCTATAAATAGAACCCTTCTCCTCAAGCAAAGGAGAAGCATTTTAGAGTATTGTTGTTATACTGGCATTAGCATAGAGCTTTTTCATAGCATCACTATCTACTCTTGCATAGTATTTTCTTATCATATTCAACCATCTTGAATCTCCATATGGCATCCATGGCTAGTGCTAAAAGCTGAGAGCTACACTCGTTTGGGACTTGGAGAGGAGAGGAACAAGGGAGGAGCAACTATGAGCATCTTGATTAGCTATTTCATTTTATGTTTATATGCTTTCTATTTCATGCTTAATATCTCTCTTGATATGCCTGTTTAGGATAATCTTTTGTTGCTAACACTAACGTTTGTTTCTTGTGCTCTTGTGTGTGTTGCCATCAAACAGATTTTCTAATCCTTTTTGCAGAGCATCAATTAGTGAGTTATCTTTCTCTCTTGGATTACAAGTTATTTAATCTAAAACTAAAATTTTAATTTCACAAGGAAAGTATGGAACTAAATGTTGAAGAAATTTGAGTTTGATGGTTGTAAACCTATTACAAATCCTTTGACCATTGGTTGCAAGATGAGAAAAGATGATGAAACTCTGGAGATTAATTAGAAGTACATATCAATGATTTCTTTATTATTATATTTGGTAGCATCTAGATCAGATAACGTGCAATTTATATGTTTGGCAGCTATGTTTTAGGCAAATCCAAAGGTTACACATGAGCAATTTGTGAAAAGAATTTTTGAATATTTGAAAGGCACTGTAGATTTTACACTCTGGTATAAAAAGGTAGAGATTTCATGTTAAAAGTTTATACTGATGGAAATTGGGTTGGAAATGTTGATGACTAGAAGAATACTAGTGGTGGTGCTTTCTTTTTAGGAGACAAATTGATCTCTTAGTTTAGTATGAAACAAGACTTAGTTTCTTTATGGACTGTTGAAATAAAGTATATATTTGTAGCATCTTGTCATACTCGGGTAATATGGATTAGACAAACCCTTAGAGATATCAAGGTAACATATAATGAAGCAAATCCTACTATGTGTGACAATACAAGTGCAATAAACATTTCAAAAAAATTGGTTATGCATTCAAGAACAAAACACAATTCAATCAGATATCACTACTTAAGGGAGAAGGTTGCTGAGAAGGAAGTTTGATTGCAATATATTTTTACAAAAGAACATGTTGCGGATATTTTTACTAAGGCATTGGAAAAGGATACTTTTGAGTTTCTTTGGGATAATCTTTGAGTTATTGCCCCACCTTCTTCTATCTAGGTGCATTATGTGCATAAAACTTTCCAAGGGGAGCATCCATGCCTATTTCTTTTTTCTGGATTGATTTTGTGGCTATTCTCATGGGGAGTAGTTGAGTATGTATTGATTTTGTGGTGTTTTTATTTTATGGAAAAGGGGGAGATAAATATGGTTAGGAGTATAGAGATAATATATCCATAAATAGGAACATCTATTAGTGTGTCTATGTATACATGTGTACATCATGTAAGGGGTGGACACAACTAGCAATATAGCCTTGGTACATGAATGTAATAATGGAATTTAGATGATAAGATAGAAACTTATTATTAATCTATAGCTTTCACAATCCTCTAGGTCTACCCAATATCTGAAAGTCCTATGATTTTCTAAAATCATCATCATTAAACATTAATAATTTTGAGGATTCCATGATACTTTACATCAATGAAAATTTCTTATTGGTGATATGATCTATTAGTATCCCTGGTGGTTTCTTAATAAATGTTTTTGATTAAGGGTAGATATGTTTTGAGGGGACTACAAACCTCGTACAACAGGTTTTGAGGGGACCCAAAACCCCACAAGTTTTGAAGGGACCTGAAACCCTCAGATTTTACCAGGATATGGAACCCACAGTACAACGCTCCTAAACAAAAAGAGCATCACCATACCAACAGCCACACTAAACACTGGATATAAACTCATCCCTAACACATACAAAAGGGTTTTACAAGGCTCCCTAAACCTACAAATATGTCCATGGGTGTATCCAGGCACCCATCACCTTCAAAAACACCAGATTACAATAATTCAACACATTCTCACAATCTAGACAAATGGGGTTTTGAACTATGGCTACCCTATCCTTCATCATGAGTTTTAAACTGGCTCTCACAACCAACACACAAGGGTTTTCATAGGCTCCCTTAACATGTAACAAAGTATTCAGTGTGCCAACAACACAACTTACCCTTAACCAAAAACCACAACTAGCCAGTCTGGCCCCTTTAAAATTGCTAGCATCCAGCTTGCCTATTGGAAGAACAAAACTCCCACAACTAACACAAATGGAAAAGAGAAAAAGACTAAAAGCACAAGCAGCATACCACAAAACTTTGGGTTTTACCAGGCTCCCACAAACTCAATCAAAAGGGGGATATTGAAAGGCATCCCAAATCTTTAAGATGGGTTTTAAAATGGATCCCATAACCAGCAGGAAGAAACTCGTAACCACCCAGCATCTGATCAGACCCCACCTTTCAGCACAGCACCTCTCCACCTCTATAGGACAAGGACCCACCTTAATAGGGGTTGAAAGGAAAGAGACCAACAGAAAAAAGAGCCAATCTTCTAACCTCAAAAAAAAGTCCAGCAACCAACAAGTAACCTCATAATGCTTAGCTAGATATAAGGGTTTTGAATAGGCTCCCAAAACCTTGAACAAAAGGAGAGGCATGCACCAGAAAGACTCTATTCCAGCAATCTTCACCAAAATATCCACATTTATAGGAGATGAGGGTAAAATACCCAACAACATAAAAAAAAATCAAGAGCACAACCAACCTCGAAAAATAGAGGCTCCAAAACCCCTAGCAGGAGCTATCGCACAAAACTCAGTCCCCAACTCTTCCCTCTATAGAAGAATGGTCCACCTCAATAGGACAAACTGAGATAAATGGAAAAATGTCAGCCTATAAGACACCATAGAATATCTTGAAAAGAATAGATCCAAAAAATCCCTCACAATCTGCAATAGACAACTCTGAATAGCCACACCAAAAAAAAATAGGGACCTCCCACACAGAGGCCCCCCATCGACACCAGAACTTTCCCATAGGGCAGAGTACAACCTATGGGCAAAAGGGAAACCAGGAAAACACAAAAAATACATTCTCCTTAAACTCCACTCGGATCCCAAACAACCCCCTCACTCCAAGGCTCGATATAGAAAGCACATTCTACGGATAGAGAAAGGAAAGCAATCACCGCATCCACCACAACTAGAGCCAAGCAACTGCAGGACCAATGTACATGAGAGGAAGCACTGACAAAAAGAGAGGCCAACAGGCTTGGACAAAAATCCCCATCGCAACACACAACCCCAACCTCACTCGAAAAGACCCCCATAGAGAACACCCTCAGCTTAACATATCCATCATCGATCATAAGAAGACCAACGGGCAAAGAAGAATTAAAGCCAGCTAAAAAAAAAAGCCCTTCTGCCAAACGAGCAACGGTCGAGCACAAACAAACCACGGGGCAAAAATAAAATGCCCTTAACAACCCCACACGAAGCATCAGACCCGACCCCAACCTTCTTAAGATCACTACAAGAAGCCAAAAGGGAGGAGGGGCACCACACAAGCAGCGTCTTGAGCAGTTTCTGAGCACAACCATCCTCCCAATGTTTACACTAGTCACACCTCCCCTTCTACGCCATGGCTTCCTAAAACACTAGTCGCACTTCCACTTCTGCTCCTTATCCCGCCCATGCTTTTTTGAATATTGCAATTTGTTGTGATTGTATAGTTTATACATCACCATGTTATTGGATATCCATAGGTTGCTTAATAAATATTAACTTATATCAAACGAGTAATTAATGGTCCTAAAGTTAATTTTAAGTTATTTTAAAAGATAATTAAATGATTAAAATAACGGAATTAGGAAAACATAGAAGAGAAGAAATTTGTAATAGAGTTCACCAAAATGCTACGTCTTCGGGTCCATCTCCAATGAGTGACCGGTCCTTAATTAATCCACAAATTCTCCTTGTTCTCTAATGAGATGTACAAAATTTCCCCTTCTTCAAGTAAAAATAAACTTGAGTTAAAGCCTTTCTCAACTATTTGCATATAGTTGAATTCAAATAATTATCTAATTCGCAATTTCCTCACCCATTCCTCACAAGCCAAAATCTCCCCCCTTAAATACTATTTTGATATTCTAATTAGAGGTTTATTATAATATTTTATATCCCATAAAAATAAGCCCAAAATCCTATGATATCCCATCGGCTTAATAATATATTTCAAAATCCTTATAAAAATGGGCTTTTATAGATTCTGGAATTAACAAAAATTGTGTTAGTTGATGACCGTATGATATAGTGGTCTGGAGGAATTTTAGCTATATGAGTGGTCAGTGTTCAAACCCACCAGACCACCTTGTTAGGTGGTTGGGGTTTAGACCCACTAGACTAGACTTGACTAAACATATTTGGTAAAATATGTTGTCTAGGATGAAAGAACAACAAACACAATAAACACTTAACCTAACTTTTGGAAAAAATGGAAGATGACAAAGAGGCTCCTCGAAGCCCAAATTTACACTAGTTATAACACAAGAAAAGACACACTAATTACATTGTAACACTCTAGAATCAGTATCATAGACTATAATAGAATCAAGTCCACATCTTGGTATCTCTACATAACAAGGACATGTAGGGAACTCCTGGACTTGAATCATGACCCAATCACCTCTCCACAAAAGTTGCAATTAGCTAATAAGTTGAGGATTTATGTTTCGACCAAATGAAGTACCTATGGTGAGTAACTTTAGGGTGTGATGATGTACCCTTGCACTAAAAACACCACAATCACTTAATTAATAAGGTTTCTAGTTGCAATTCAGGGATGCCTAAGTACATGCTACAATAGTGAGGCACTCAAGTCTCTAATCGACCTGGCACAGCCCATATGTCCACATCCCAATTGACATCACACGAAACTATTATAAACACTTAATCTTTGGCTCTTTACTTTACCTTATTGATATAGCAACCCAAAGAAAAATACCAGAGGTCAACCCTAGGGGGATGAAAACCCTAGGAAGGCCTTCTACTAAATGATAAAAGAGGGGACATTATTGCACATTTCTACTACACCCAAGTTCCATGAGGGAAAGGGGAGAGGATATGTGTGTGAAACGGTTATGGTTCACCTGATAGAAATATGCAAGGACACCGAATATGGAGGGAACTCATTCTTTAGCATAAGGAATTTGAAGTGTTCTCTATGCTAGGAAATCACAAGAACACTTTATACTAGCTCTCAATCAAACATTAGTACTATTATAGTTTTTCTCCCTCTATACTATGCAATCAAATGTTAAAACTTTTATATTCTGGTGGAAGTTCATTTTGGTGGATATATGATGGTTGGACATATCAACCATGTTGAAGATAATTATTCCTCGAAGTATAAGGATCATTAGGTCTCACAGTGAGATACATGACCTAAGCACACCGACATGTTTATAGGGTGAGTTCTATTTATTTTAGGATGTGATCAAATAGATTATTCATCTTTCAAAGATAGCTCCCTTCTTCTCTTATAATTCAGATTTCCTAATGTTTGATTGTTTCATATATTGAGTGTTTGATCATATTTTCTCATCGCTATAGAATCTTTTTGACCATTACGAGTGCCTAGGCATTGCATGGACTACAACTCTGAATTTTTGAGTCTGATGCTACCTTTTCAACTAAGCATTCCATTATTGTTGTCAATGTATTTCATTTCATTATAATTCAATCTATTGTAGTGGTTAAGTTATTAAACTAGCCATTTACATTTTTTAGAAGAATTGAATGAGATGTTACAAGAAGATCTAATTACTTCTACACCTAAATATAATAGATGCATTAAATGTTTTTGTAAACATTACTTTGATATTACTCTCCGCTCGAAAGTACAATATAATAAATTTGAGGTGAATAATAAAATTAAATATAATCGTAATATTATAAATAGATGCAATCGTTGATAGACAAAATCAACATTAATTGGACAAGATTTGATGATTTCCAAGAAATACAATACAACCACGAACACATCACATCACCTCATATATCAATCCTTGAAAAAGATAAATACCATGACCTGCCAATTGCTTTTATTGATCATTTACTAAATTCAACTCATTTATACTAGTTCGAATCTAACTTACTAAGAAGTTTGCCTTGATAAATCTCAAGCAGTCAAACGATATTCACCTCAACAGACAAAAGAATGCATAAATTTCTGCAATATTCAACAGTCATGGCTCTGCTATATTTAGCTAGCGACTAATATATACTACGTGTTTAGCCCTCTCCACTGATAAGCAGTGAAGATAGAGATCTGCAGTAGTTTTTCATTTTTACTGGAAATATGATATGGTGGTCAGGCACAGTTCTTTGCACAGACGCCTCCACCATCAGCGCAGCGTGCAATTTGCCAAGGGCAGCAAAAGTGGGCAGGAGGACATTCATCGTGGCTAAAACACTCGTTGTCAGTGTCGCACTGCGCTGAAACCATTCTCAACCCTTCAAATATCACCACCAACATTAATAGTATTAAAAACTTCTTCTCAAACTGCATGACTCCTAATTTCATTGCACCCATTCTTGTTTGGCGAGTGATTGAATAACAGTGTATGCTGTGCTTAAATAAGTGATTTGGACGTTCTGTTCAAGGAAAGGTAGGACAAATATATGAAATAATAATCTCCTCCTCGTGCAGTGTTTGGTTTTTTTGGTTGTTTGATTGTTTGGGCCGACTGTTTATGCTGGGAAGAATCCAGGGCTTTTATTTGAGGTGTTTGGAAGAGGAATCTGAAACGGCAGTAGAAATTTAATGGAATTTGATAATATGTAAGATATGTATTATGTTATGTATATGTTATATGCAGTGGGAAACGTTTTCTTATTTATAAAACTTTGGGAAACCCCTCAAATGAGACTCACATTATATTTTTATAACGATTTTAACATGTTAGATCTAATTGCAAGGTTTAATTTGATAAATGCAGCTCACATACGTGGATGCCAGCTTATAATCTAAAGTGCAAATCTAGAAAGCTAAGTTTAAAAATGAAAGAGAAAACAGAGCTGGAAAAAAGAAGACTGCAATAGAAAAATATAATGATATTGAAAAACTAGAATTCATTAACTTGTAAAATAATTACAGTAAGCTGTCTTTTATAGACAACAAGACTTCTCCATTCCAATGAATATGAGTAGAAAGAATAAAACAAAAAAACAATAAAATTGTTTTATCTAAAACAAGGTTTTAGGTAGAAGTTGAGAGATCGCAAATGATGTTTTATTAAAACATAAAGCTGAAAGCTAAAAAACAGAAAGCGTGATTTGCTAAACTCCAACACATCATTCCAATCGCATAGCTTTGATCTTATCTTCAATCTCCCCCTGAATGATCAATAAAGGTGAGTCCCACTGATTTCTGAAGGCAATAAAACTTGTGGTTGGAAGAGCTTTGGTGAAAATATCAGCAACTTGTTCAGATGAAGGACACAACTGCAACTCCACTTGTCCATCTTGAACCCAGTCATGAATGTAATGATGTTGATTCTCTATGTGCTTCATTCTGGCATGAAACATGGGATTATTTGTCATGAAAATAGTTCTATTGTTATCACAATAGATGGTGGCTGGATGCTCCGGAGCCAAATATAAATCTATCAATATCCGTCTAATCCAAATTGCTTGACAACTTGCTGATGAAGTTGCCATGTATTTCTGCTTCTGTTGAAGAAAAAGCCACTATTACCTATTTTGTACTATTCCAAGATACAACTCTAGAGCCAAATGAAAAAAACATAACTTGATGTAGATTTCCTATCATCCACTGAACTAGCCCAATCTGAATCTGTGTAACCAACTAGCTCAAACTATACTATGAGAGAATACTCAATGCCAAAATTTTGTGTACCACTCACATACATCATAATTCTTTTAAAAGTCTACCAATGTGACTCATGTGGATCCTACATGAACCGAGAGATGAGGCTCGGAACATACATAATATCAAGCCTACTGGTTGTGAGGTATATGAGGCCACCAACCAAACTCCTATACCAAGTAGCATCAACCTTGGGACTAGCATCTTCCTTGGTTAATTTTTCACCAAGTGCTTTGCATGCCATCATTCGAAACTTCTTCAATAAATCAACTACATACTTAGTTTGGGAAATAAATATACCTTCTCACATTTGTGTACTTCCACACCAAGAAAATAGTGCATGAGTCCTAGATCCGACATTTCGAATTCTTGTTTCATTTTATCGGAGAATAGTGCATAACATATGTATTATGTTATCGGAGAATGGTGGGAAACGTTTTTCTTATGTATAAAACTTTGGGAAACGTTTTATAACTATATGTTAACATATACATGTGTATAATTATAACTATGTCTATAGCAGGGTGACGGAAACGTATATTTTGACCTGAACATATGGAACCATTGCACTCTCTACTTGTGTGAAAAACTATTATCGAGTATCCTATTATTCTTATTCTCGTGGAGAGTTAATTGAGTTACCTGATTTGATGAACTGGTCAGGATTTGAACATGTGTTGTAGGATTTTGAAATTGAAATTCATTTTGATTTTGATTTAAATTTGAATTTTGATTTTTGAATAATGAAATTCAAATGCACATTCCGCCGAAATTTGATGAAATTCAAATTTGAGGAATTGGAATTAGATGAAATTCAAATTTAGGGGGGATTTGGAGGAATTAAAGTTAATTAATTGAATAATTTAAGTGAAATTATTTAATCATTAGAAATGCAATTAATTAAATAATAAAGTTTATTTAAGTAAGGAATAAATCATAATTAATATTTAATTAATATTTGAAGAAAGGTTTAAATGACTAATTGATTAAGAAATAGAAATTGGATAATTAGTATTTGTAGAAGGTGTTGATTAAGTCAGTTGAGAAGAAATATGATTATATTAATTAAAGAATTAAAGAATTACTTAATTAATTAGATGAATAATTAGTGTGCGATTAGTGAGACATTTTTAGGTCTCTACATTTATTATGAATAATTATTGATTGATAGTTAATTTTTTTCATAAAATGTCAAATGAAAGACCTTGAAATGGCCATACCGTCATAAAATTTTCTTATGATAACCTTCAAATGTTGATGAATTTGGTAACCTTGCATACCAAGAGTGCCCTCCCTTCAAGGAAGTAGAAATTGAAGAAAAATAATTTGAACCTTCTCAAGATTTGTATCCAGTTCCTGAAAAATTTCTTAAAGGTTCAAATATTGATGAACCTAATCTACATCTAGAGGTTTCTCTCCTTGGGGATGAAGAAATCATGGAAGGTGAATTTGGACTTATCAAGGATGTGAATCCAGTCCTTGAAAAAATTGTAGAACTTTTACATATAGATGAAGTTGATAATTGTGTGCATCTAGAGGGTTTTCCCAGCAAAGAAAAAGAAACTAAGCAAGGAGAAAATATTTTTTTAGAAAACCTTCAAAAGTTGATGAATTTGGTAACCTTGCATACCAAGAGTGCCCTCCCTTCAAGGAAGTAGAAATTGAAGAAAAATAATTTGAACCTTCTCAAGATTTGTATCCAGTTCCTAAAAAATTTAAGAACTTCAAATTCTGATGAACTTGATGATCCTGTACATCTGGATGACCTGGCCTTCAGGGATGAAGAAATTGAGGAACAAGAATTTGTTCCGCACCCGCATTTTGATGGAGGCTTTCCTTTACAGATAAATATGAATGTTGTTATGGATGAAGTGAATGTTGAGATACTATAATTCGAATGGATTTTGTTTAGATGGCCCATCGGTAGTAAATATGAATAGCTTCTAAATTACATGGATATCCACTAACATGGTGATATATTAACTATGCAATCACAACAAATTACAATATTTAAAAAAGCATGGACAGGATAAGGAGCGGAAGTGGATGCGCTACTAGTGTTTCAAAAAGCCATGGCGTAGAAGGGGGAGTCTTAGAAGATGGGGATGGTAAAGATGATGACAAATTTAAATGTTGGGAGGACAATTATGCTCGGAAACTACTAGAGACGCTGCGTGCGTGCTGTCACACCTCCTTTTTGGCTACTTGGAGTGATCTCAAGTAGGTCGGGGTCGGGTCTGATGCTTCGTGTGGGGTTGTTAAGGGCACTTAACTTTTGCCCCATGGTTTGTTCGTGCTCGGTCGTTGCCCGTTTGGAGGATCGGTTTGCTCTTTGGAAGAAGGGCTTGTTGTTTTAGTTGTCTTTAACTCTGCTTTTCCCATTGATCTTCTGATGATCGATGCTAGATCTGTTGAGTTGAGGGTGTTCTTTATGGAAGTCTTTTCGGGTGAGGTTGGGGCTCTACATGGCGATGGGGATTTTTGTCCTATCCTCTCGACCTCTCTTTTCGTCAATGCTTCCTCTTGTGGACATTGGTCCTGTGGCTCCTTGGCTCTAGTTGTGGTGGATGCAATGATTGTTTTCCTTTCTCTATCCGTAGAATGTTCTTTCTCAGTCGAGCCTTGGAATGAGGGGGTTATTTGGGATCCAGGTGGAGTTTCAGGAGAATGGTTTTTTTGTGTTTACCTGGTTTCCCTTTTCCCCATAGGTTGTATTCTGCCCCATGGGAAATTTCTGTTGTGGGTGGGTGTGGGAGATCCCTTTTCTTTTTTGGTGTGGCTATTTAGAATTGTCTCTTGCCGATTGTGAAGGAGTTTTTGGATCTAGTATTTTCAAGAGATTGTCTGGTGTTTTACAGGCTGTTTTTTTTTTCATTTATCTCAGTTTGTCCTCTTGAGGTAGATCATTCTTCTATAGAGGGGAAGAGTTGTGGGATAAGTTTTGTGGGATGGCTCCTCTTGGGCGTTTTGGAACTATTGTTTTTTGAGGCTGGTTGTGCTCTTTCTTTTGTTTCTTTGCTATTGGGGTTTTTACCCTCATCTCCTATAAAGGTAGATATTTTTGTGTAGCTTGCTGGAATAGTCTTTCTGGTATAGGCCTCTCCTTTTGTTCAAGGTTTTGGGATCCTATTAAAAACCCTTCTATCCAGCTAAGAATTATGAGGTTACTTGTTGGTTGCTGGACTTTGTTTTGAGGTTAGAAGCTTGGCTCTTTCCTTTTAGCCCCTATTGATGTGGGTCCTTGTCCTATAGAGGTGGAGAGGTGTTGTGTTGAAAGTTGGGCTCTAATCAGATGTTGGGTGGTTACAAGTTTCTTCTTGCTAGTTATGGGATCCATTTTAAAACCCATCTTGAAGATTTGGGATGCCTTTCAATATCCCCCTTTTGACTTAGTTTGTGGGAGCCTGGTAAAACCCATAGTTTGGTTGTTTGTTTCTTATGCTTGTAGTATTTTTCTCTTTTCCATTTGTGCTGGTTCTAGGAGTTTTGTTCTTCCCATAGGCAAGCTGGATACTAGCAATTTTAAAGGGCCCAGTCTGGCCAGTTGTGGTTTGGTTAAGGGTTAGTTGTGATGTTGGTAGGGTGAATACTTTGTTACAGGTTAAGGGAGCCTGGGAAAACCCTTGTGTGTTACTTGTGAGAGGTAGTTTAAAACTCATGATGAAGGATAGGGGAGCCCTTCAAGACCCCATTTATCAAGACTGTGAGAATATATTGAATTATTGTAATCTGGTGTTGTTGAAGGTGATGGGTATCTAGTGTTGTTGAAGGTGATGGGTACCTGGATACACCAATGGACACATTTTTAGGTTTAGGGAGCCTTGTAAAACTCTTGTGTATGTGTTAGGGATGATTTTATGTCCAGTTTTTGGTGTGGCTATTGGTATGTTGATGCCCTTTTCTTTTAGTAGTGTTGTACTATGGGTTCCAAATCCTGGTAAAATTTGAGGGTTTCGGGTCCCTTCAAAACCTGTGGGGTTTCAGGTCCCCTCAAAACATGTTTACCCTTAATCAAAAACATTTATCAAGAAAGCATCATCAATCCAAATAGATCATATCACCAATAGGATATTTTCATTGATGTAAAGTACTATGGAAGCCTCAAAATTATTAATGTGTAATGATGATGTTAGAAAATTATAGGACCATCAAATATTGGGTAGACCTAGAGGATTGTGCAAGCTATAGATTAATAATAAGTTTCTAGCTTATGATCTAAATTCCATTATGGCATTCATGTACCAAGGCTATATTGCTAGTTATGTCCACCCCTTACATGATGTCCATATATATACATAGACACACTAATAGATGTTGTTATCTATGGATAGATTGTCTCTATACTCCTAACCATCTTTAGAATCATGATGTCATTAAATATTTGGATTATTATATCTTAGAGTATGATGCATGAATAAAGGCCCCACATGTTTAAATGGTTAATTTTAACTTTGTTAGGATACAATTACAATGATTACTTATCTCACTTAGATGGAATTAGATGTGAATGGTCAATTGAACAATCATTCTACTTATTTTGGATTCATTTTCTTTTCAATAAAAGAGATAGTATCTTAAAGCACTTAAAGGTCCTAATAACGATGCATAATATAAAAATAATAATTTTATTGCTTAGAGAGATGATCTTGGTATATAAGTTGAGTACTACATTTTCTAGATTGAAGATATTAATATGAAATTCTATCCCAAACTAAAATTAAATGAAGAACTTGATTATAAAGAATAATAACACTTAGAGCCTTTACAAACCCATTAAAAACTTATTCGTAAGGGCTAAAGCTTAAATTATATCCAAAGTTAGATATATTGCTCCTAAAATAATGCCCAAAACTAACTATATCTTTTAATCAACTCTTGGTTGTAAAAGAACATTATCCAAGCTTCTAGTCTTCTGCATCTATCAAAGTCCTTCCATCCTTATTAATGACCCTTTCAATGATTTAATGATGTAGAGTTTTTTATTAAGATAAAATGGGTTTTACAGGGACCCGAAACCCAAATCCAAAATAAAATAACTAAACAATAGCGAAATAGTCTAAAGCGAGTGGCCCAACAAAGTCAAAAACAAGGGAAACACCCCATAGAGCTCACCTAAGAAATAACAGTAAAACCTAGACAATCCTACCAAAAACTAACCAAGAGCTTCCATAAGCTCAAAATTTTTCTCAATGATGTTTTTTTGTTAATTTCTTCAAGCTCCTCCAAGATGTTCCATGTGTCCCTGTGGATTCTTATCCAGGTTCTTCTTTTTAGATTTAATGATGTACAGTTAATATTTTATTTTGTTATAAATTCTTTATATGATTACATTTTCAAAATAGTCATTTATATTTTGTATTAAAATTGAATGAGATGTGACAAAAGGATTTAGTTACTTCCACCCAAAAACGTAACAGATCGATGAAATGTGTTTGTAACATTGCCTTAATATTACTACTTGCTCAAAAGCATTTGAGGTGAATAATAAAATTAATTATAATCTTAAAATGATAAGTAGACGCAATTGTTGATAGACAAAATCACAATAACGATTCTTCTTGATTCTTCATTTGTGTAGTTCACTCACACATTAATTTGATTATTTCAAACAAATACAATACAATGACGAACACATCACGTCCAACTCATTTATACTAGTTCGAATCTAACTAAGAAGTTTGCATTAATAAATCCCAAGCATTCGAACGATATTCAGCTCAACCAACAAATGAATACATAAACTTCTGCAATATTCAAGAGTCTTGGATCCCGAGACTATTTCATGGCACAGTTTTTTGCACAGACGCCTGCACCATTAGGGCAGCGTGCAATCTCCCAAGGGCAGCAAAAGTCGCCAGGAGGACAGTCATCCTGGCTATAACACTCGCTGTTAGGGTCGCACTGCGCTGAAACCATTCTCACCCCTTCAAATATCACAAGCAACATTAAGAGTATTAAAAACTTTTTCGCAAACTGCATGACTACTAATTTCTTTGCGACCATTTTTGTTTGGCGAGTGATTGAATGTTCTGACATTTTTGTTCGTATGCTGTACTTAAATAAGTGTTTTGGGACATTGGGACGATGAGTTCAAGAAAGGTTAGGACAAATATATGGAATAAAAATCTCCTCCTTTTCAGTGTTCTGAAGAGGAATCTGAAACGGCAATGTAAATTAAAGGAGATGGAAATAGAATAAGTAACGAAGCTTATTTGATAATATAGAAGATATATATTATGTTATCGGAGAATAGTGCTAAACTCTTCAAATGACACTCACGATTCTTGCTATTAACGGCGACATTAAGTTTTTATAACGGTTTTGACTTATTAGATCGAATCGCAAGGATTAATTTGGTAAGTGCACCTCGCAGAATTAGCTGCCACCTTATAATCTAAAAGCCTAAATAGAATCAAATATCTTATCACTATGTAGGGACATTATAACATCCAACTCTCAAGTACTCATCTACACAACAAACCACAAGGAGAATAAAAAGAAGTTTGAGTTGATCTTTGACAAATTTATAATTGAAAAGAGATAGTCTTGGGATTCTGTAGGAGCTTGCAATAAATGATCAGGCCCTTCCTTAGGTCTCGTGACCATTATAAGAAATCGAGATGCACAAAATAATCCTATCTTAAGTGTTTCTAGGAATAGAAAGAGTAGTGACAATACAAGGTAGAGTATAAAATGAAAGTGATTCAACAAGGAGATGAGATATCAAGTTGCCATATGCACTACAAAAGAATGCTATAATAACAATAATAAAAGAGAGAAGTTAAGATCAATTAAAACTAAAATGATGTCACCTCTAGAAGCTTGATGAATCCAAAGGCCACAAGGATGCTATTAAATGCCACAAGATCTCCAAGAGGATTGTTGTATTAGCGATTAACAAATCACATGGAGAAATCAATGTTCAACAATGTTGGTATTAAAGACTATTATAGATAGCTTGAGAGTATGAGATATTGTAAGATTGAATGAGAGAGAGATTTTGGATGTGTAATTGGAAGTTATGTTTCAAAATGAGTAAAAGAAGGGTAATGGTTGGAGTTTGATAGCCATATAGATTATAGTTATCACCAACCTAGGTAACTAGTAGGTGGGAAAATGCTTGAAAATAGGTATTTAAATGTTACATTATGCTAGCCTCTAAATAGTTTAATAATAACAAATAACCAAACATGGGAAAGGAACAAGGTTAATATGACCATGAGATTAGTTTAATCATGTCTAAAACACTTAATAATCATGTCTAAAATGCTTAATAAGTCATACATGTAATTCCAATTGAATTGTGCTCTAGTGTAAAACTAGAAAAGTTACTTAGAGTCTCTCAATGTATACAAAAAGGGATAGTGAATATTTTCACCTCCCAAATAGACTAATCTAGAATGAATTGAAAAGTCCTTGTAAAGAACGCACCAAGACAAGTCAAAAAAAATTGTTCAATAATAGCTAACTATACACTCTAGAATTTATATTTCATGAGCTAGCCAACGATTGTAATGCACATATGTCATTGAGATTTTGTACCATAACATATGTAGTTAAATTAAAGCATATTCTTTTCAAGGTTTATAATAATAAAATAGGTTATCATTATATACCATTTCAAATCTTTTCACTTGAATTTCTTACAACAAATTTTGTGATAATTTTGTTATAATAAAATCAAGATCAGTATAGAAGGATTAAAAGTACTAATTTGAGATTCTATATTTTAAATATGACCACGATCCAATACAAAAAATAATATGACCATCCAAAATAAAACATCGAATAGTCTTACTAACTCTATGAATGTTTTTGGGGCATTGTAAATTCAAATAACCATAGATAAGGTAACCAAGTATCACCTTATCCACACACAAAAATGAACATTATTGAAAAAGCATTTTTTTATAATTGATAAAATAGAAGTTGGAATAGAATTAATATCTATTAAGAGAACAATTTGACTGGGTAAGCCTCAAAACAAAAACAAAAACAAAAACATTTCTAAGCTTAATAGGTAAGAATAGAGAATTGAAAGTTAAATCCTTCTCCAGTGAAGTACTACAAAAGACAACATTGGAGACCTTACCTATGATTACAAATTCTTTGTGAAATCTGGCTTCTCATATAAAAGATGCGAAACCAAAATTATGCTCCTTCCTAACCTCATTTTGGCACTAAAATTCAAATCCTGCCGTCTTGGAGTGTTAAATTCTATAGAAATTTCTTTTAAGGAGCACAAAGAACATGCATTATATTGAATTTCCTTATGATTTAAGTCTTTGTTGTGAAACGATAGCAGCCAACATCTTCACTCCAAATTTAAACATATTCAAAGTTGTATATAAGATTATATTCAATTTCTTTATAATTTAAGCCTATGCTTGAAAATGACAATGGCTAACATCTGTTGGAATATGGTAATTTCTCCCATATGCAAGAAAGATCTACCACCATGCAACCACTGCCACCGTGAGCTCAGAAGCATAAGTTATATTATCAAAAGTTGAAGAGATTGTTAGCAAACGATTCAAGAAATCAAGGGAAGCAAGGGAAGCATTGTAATGTTGTCACCCTGATGCAAAGAGGGAAAGAGGTCTGAAGGCCACCAGTTAAAAGTTGAAAGTTAAGAGAGAAGATAGCCAAAGGATAGTAGGCAGATTGAGAACCTGAAGGTGAAGGATTATCGTTTGAAGACAATGATTTGTGGTAGTCAAGGAAGAGATTACATGGAATTTTATCATGGTTAGGAAATAGGCCAGCATAGCCAACTAAAGCTAAGATCTTGAAGCAACAGCAGTGTGACTCAGTGTGAAGTGTTAATGCACCAGCAGTGTGATTCAGTGTGAAGTGTTAATGGTAGAAATTAAAGGGGAGTGTTGGAGGAAAGTAATTTCTCCCTCATGCAATACCATGCAACCACCGTATGCATGCAGTTAGCCACCGTTAAACTGGGAGTGTTGTAGTAATTTTTCCATCATGAGCATGTAGTTACCAACAGTTCCATCAAATTGGAAATCATGCAAACCAATTATCTCCATCGGTCATGTAGACTTTTAGTTATTTCAATTAGTTATTAAAAAAAGTCTAAATGTTATAACTCTTTAAAGAAATTTCTTCATGCTTTTGAAGTCCTCTATAAAAGAGGCATATGTAATCTGATTTCATGAGCGGTGGAAGTAAAGAAGTCTCGGCTGCATGCGTGGAAATAAAGAAGTCTCGGCTGCATGAAAGGGAAAAATGTGCATGAGGAGTTTAACGGTGGCCGACTGAGGGCTCACGATGGATCTGAAGGTTGAGTATAGCAAACTGTAGTAAACGGTGGCAGGAGAAATTATTCCTTCCAACAACATCTTCATACCAAATTTTAACATATTCAAAGTTGTATATAAGATGGAACATTTACTAGATGAGGAACATATAATAGATGACCATAGAGATTAGAAGGCAGACTTGTTATTAAAAATGCCGAAATACAAATGACTGCTCTTACATCACGAAGCACATGGATCGAGACGATGGACCAGTCAAGACTTGCACCTAGGCCCTTTTAGGTGTATTTATAGGTGCTCCACCATTCGAGCTACTGACCAGATACAGTTTAAGGATTTTTGGAGTGTGGAGTACCCTTCCAATATTAACTTCAAAATGCAAATGATTTATAAATCAGTTCATCCAGTCTAGCTTTGATGCCATGTTGAAAAGAACATACCAATAAGGATTCAGTCTATCTTTGATACCATGTTCTAACATAACCCTCTTTTTAATTAATTAAATAATTAATTAAATTAATATTTGTTTTAGATCATCATAATCTTCTTTTTTTATTCATTAAATTAATTATTCAATTTATTTGATTTAAATCATTAAACCATGTTCTAACAATTAATTAAATAAATAAAGCATATTGTTTAATTAATACCCTCTCTCACATTTAAATAAATCAGCATTTATTTAAATCCCTAAAAGTCCATCCCTCACATTTAAATAAATAAATATTTATTTAAAATCCTAAAACCCTCACCCATTTGCACTTTCTAGAAAATGCAAGTTGCATACTAACCCTTCTCCTAATCATGTCTAAACCTTTGATTATTAACCTAATCCCCATCTAAGTGTTTGCACATTCCTAAACTAAGGGATTAGTGAATAGTCACTTAAAACATTTAAGGCTCTTACAAAGTATTAAATGCCTTTTCCCTTCCACAAGTACTTAACCCACATGGGTTTTGGACCAAACTAACCCACCTTTGACCCTTGGTTCGAGACTTGTCCATTAACCCAACCATCCATGGTAACCCCCAAGTCTCTTCTAGCATTATATGACAATAGTGGGAAACGTTTTTCTTATTTATAAAACTTTGGGAAACCCGTCAAATGAGATTCACGATTCTTGGACAATATTAAGTTTTTATAATAATTTTGACTTCTTAGAATTAATCGCAAGGTTTAGTTTTATAAAAGCAACTCACATACTGTGATGCCACCTTATAATTTAAATTACAAAGCTAGAAAGCTAAATTTAAAATTGTAGACATAAGTAAATATGGAAGCTATCAAAGATACTATCACCATGCATGGAAATTATATCATATGTGTCTCAAGTTATTGTCTACAAAGGTGGAAAAATCAAAAGTTTCCACAATACCTTGAAGAATATTGTTGTATTAGTGATTAACTAATCACATGGAGAAATCAATGCTCAACAATGTTGGTATTAAAGAGTATTATAGATGGCTTGGGAGTATAAAAGATTGTGAGATTGAATGAGAGAGATTTTAGATGTGTAATTGAAATTATGGTTCAAAATGAGTAAAAGAAGGCTAATGGTTGGAGTTTTGAGAGTCATATAGGCTATATTTACCACCAACCTAAGTAACTACTAGGTGGTAAAATGCTCGAAAATAGTGATGTACATAACATTATGCTAGTGTCTAAATAGTTTAATCATAGGAGATGTCCAAACATAGGAAGGGTACAAGGTTAACATTACCATGCCATTAGTATTGATAGAATTGAAAATAAAGAGAAAGGCCTTGGCACTATGTGGAGAAATGATAATAAAAAGCATAAAATTAACCTAAAATAGACTAGGAGAGATAAATATCAAAGTGAATCCAAAACTTTATATTAAATTTGAATTATACACTTTTTCATTACACTAAGAACCTTGAGAATTTAGAGAATCGTGCCCATGAGCATGTGGCTACAACCATGTTGATATCCTTGAAGAGCAAACTAGCCCATTTTGGAGAAACAGGTTGACACAATTTCAACGAGCATATAAGGTATATCCCCTAGTGGTTAACAATTACTTATATAGGTGAGCAATTTTGTTGTGTTACGCTTTCTTTTGCATGATAATGTTATATTTAAGAATGGATTTAGTATACAAAGAGAAATATATATAAGTTACAAATTCTCCTAAATTGGTGTTATTATTGACTATTTTGGTCATTTTATTGTTTGGCCAATTTCTTAAATGTTGGGAAGAATATAGGGAATAATAATCTCCTCCTCCTGCAGTGTTTGATTGTTTGGGCTAGTGAAGAATTTAAGGCTTTTATTTGACATGTTTGGAAGAGGAATCTCAAACGACAATGGGAATTAATGGGGATTGAAATAGAATCATTGAGAAGCGAGGGGGTGTGAATGAGTGACGTTCTAAAATTCAAAAATCAAAGCGTGCAAATATCAATAGATCAAAAACCATACACACACAACGATAAATATCATAACACAAGAATTTACGAGAAAAATCCAATGTGGGAAAAACCTCGGTGAGAAGAGTTGTTGGAGTCTACTGGTCCAATGCATCCTCGCAAATAAAATCACTGGTAAAATCTAATTTAAGGGCACCAACCCTAGAGAAGCACCAACTCCTCAATTTAGAGAACCTACTCAAGGAGCGCCTACCCCTACTCTGAGCACCTACTGATAAAATTACAATGACTTAGTGATAAAAATTAATACAATGAGAAACCTTGCTACAAATGAATTTTGTAACCCTCTGTAACTATGATAGACTCAATTCTTTTAGATACAACAATGTGCTTGCAAATATCACTTCCCTCCTTTGATCAAACCTCTGATGTTATATAGCTTTGTTCTTTTGTCTCTAATATCCGTCCTTTCTCTCTCTAAGTTACTTGGTGTGTATCTTTTATTTCAGCTCACCCTGCCTTTACAAACACTCTTCACTCTTTCTCTTTGTTCTACCCCTCAACTCACTTGCCTTAGTACACTCTCTTTTGGACTCTATTTTTTTCTGTTTAACACACTTCTCCTTGAGTTCTTCTCAACTCTCGATCTCAACAGTTCACTTATTTTTACACCCTATCCTACCTGCCTCACAAATCACACTTGGTAGATATCTATGTTCATAGGTTGCTTTCCCTCCAAAAGAATTCAAATATACTCTTCTCAAGCTTCTAGGAAATCTTTTTGTAGATAGATTTGCAGCTAATATTGAATGCATCTTCTTCCATTTTAGATTTACTATTGAATACAGATTACTGTAATTAGTAATCTTCACTTTCTCTTTGACAGAGTGTCATGTCGACTGGAGATATCCTAATATTTTCATGGTTGTGTGATCACATTGACAATAGATCTTTAGATAATTCTTGAGCCACTCACCATCTACAACCTTGTCTTCATTAAATGTAATTGTCTGCATTAGTTTCTCGACCTATTCTGATTGGATATCCAAACTCCCAAAACTGGAGGATTTATATTGACCAACTCTGCAAGCAAAAACTTTTGTCATTCGGATCCACAAACATCTGTCTTGCATCTACCACATCATCAAAAACATCTTATTTTTCAATCTGGTCAACCATGTTCAAATGCCCACAAGGACTATTCAACCATCGACATGAGATGAACTTCTTCATTGTGATCTCTGCATTGCACACTACACTTGCAAGATGGTGGGATCCATCATCTATTATGTAAATTTTATCTTCACAGAAGTTCGCTTCATTAGATTCCATGGTTGCGGGATGGCGAGATTGATTCATTTCATTGTGGTCTTGATCCCCGCAAAGTCTTCCTTATTCATACTTTCTGGTCATAGGATGGTGGGATACTTCGCCTAGACAACAGTTGGTCACACTAAAAAAAGAAGTATTTCGGTGTAGCAGCAAAGAGACTCCCAAAGGGAAAGTCTCACGCCATGGGGGGACAAATCTGCGACTACCACATGGCACCACCAAGCACGAAGGAGGGCCCCATATGATCACAATGAAACATGAAGAGCCCAAATAGTGGTAGACACATTGACACATGAACTGTCGGCCCGAACAAGGCCTTACCAAAGGGAGAGCATGTCGATAAGACCAACAAAGGTGACCACCATGAAGATAAAGTCTCACATAACCACTATGTCACACCAAAAAAGGGCCTTATCGGTATGACATAAAGAAGCAGATAAGAGAGAAATGAGGTCTTGGCGAGCGACCATGTGTCATCAACAAGGAACATGTCAATGAGACAAAAATGAGGTCTCACTGAAATCCAGAGTGTCGGCCAGATAAGAAATATTTCTTGTCGAAAACTGTCAAATAGAGAATTTTGAAACATTTTCAATCTGCAACTCACAAAGATGAAACCCAATGGGCACAACACATTGAGAGACCATTGTAGAACATTATTACAGCCCTCAATCGCATGGATTCAGCACATTTTCACATCATCACTTCATTCATTTTACATCTAATTGACATCAATGACAATCAATTGACAACAATCTCCCAATTTGGCATTCATGTCAACATTTAGACCTCTTGGATCAACTTCTCCCCCTTTGGAAACAATGGAAAAGATTCTATGAATTCATCATGTTGCGACTAAACCTTTTGTCAGGGGGATAACTTTGTTGGAAAATGTTAATGTAGATATTTATCTACACACTCTTTCTTGAAACCTTTTTGATGTAGATATTTATCTTGCCTGGAATATCATGCCCTTGGTGCTTGTTTTAAACCATATAAGGTTTTGCTCAATCGACAAAAAAAAATTTCATCTTCATGTAGCTGAAACATTTCAGGCTAATCTATGTATATCTATTCTTCAAAAATCCCATTCAAAAATGTAGAGTTGACATCCATTTGGTATTATACCTTATATCCATTGTATGTTGAAAATACCAAAAACATTTTGATTGCTTCAAGTCTTGATATCGCTTGCATACAAGGCTTGGTTTGTTTATTATGACCTTACCTTCTTCATTTATTTTGTTTCTATAGACCCATTTAGCCCCAATGACATTTTTGTCAACTGGTCTAGGAACCAATTCCCAAGTCTTGTTCTTCTCAATCTAATGCAACTCTTCCTCCATGGCCTTCACCCACTTCTCACTCTTGCTAGCTTCATCATAATTCCTTGGTCCCATTTCAGTCATCAGGAAGAAATTAACTTCCTCATTGTTCCTTGCATGTAGTCTCCTTGTTTGAAAACATTCATTCTTGTTGCCAATTATATGATCTTTGGGGTTGTTCTTTTCAACATAACTATTGGGATCCTTACTGACAACCTCTTCTTCATTTTCAGATTGATATTCCTCTTCAACATAAGGTTCTTCAATCTTATTTACTATTGAAGACACCAAAAATTGTCCTACCTTAATTAAATAATTATTTTATTTATTTAATTTTTTAATCTTAAGTCTTCTATTAAATTAAATAATTTTTTTATTTAATTAATTCATTTACTCTTTTTCTAGCCTTTCTCTATTTAAATAAATATTTTTAATTATTTAAATTATATTTTCCCTAAATTAAACAAATATTTTATTATTTAATTGGTCTCACTTTATCTATTAATTAAACAAATATTTATTTATTTAATAAATTCATTATCTTTTTCATTCTATGACACATCTCATTTATCTCTTAATTTTCCTCTACCTACCCCCTTCATTATTTTATTATTTTTTCCTAACTACCCTCTTATTATTTTATCATTTTCTATACCTACCCTTTTATCCTAGCTGACTACTTAGATTTTCACCTCTTACTCTTATCCTTCCATTTTCTAAGGTCTTCTTTACATAAAAGGATTCTTTCATCTTCATCAATCCTAATAAGAAAAGTAGCAATCTGGAAATCTAGCATTAGAGTGTACTTTTTGCATTCTAGCATTCTTATTTTGCATTCATCATTTCAAATCTTCATTCACCATATCTTCATGTGCGTGTGCTTCTGAGAATCATTTTTTAACACAAAGTCTTGGCTGATAGATGATGAGACCATAACTTATCTCATATTTAACTCATTAAAATCATCTATTTCTTCTTAAGTATATTATTTTAAAAGTGGAGTTGAGTAATAACTGGAAGTTCTTTAGCTTGTTTAAGGTAGAATATAAAGTAGATATTTGATTTATTTTTTAATAAATAAATGTGATACAAAATGCTTCTAACATGTCTCCATGAGAGTGCAAGATATTACAATGCAAATGAATGAGTTATTAAATAACTCATGATAAGAAGAAGATTTAGAAATACTTGTTGTAGAGAGCTCCAGACATTAACTTCAAACAACTCTAGACATTGTAGAAGGATTTTAAGCTATTAAGATAGAAAATAATACTAAAGAATCCTAACACAGTCCAAAATTCATGAAAAATCATGGAGCATCAGTCATTCCAAAATCAATGGGAAAAGTATTTGTTTAATGCAAGTTATAGTTGCACACTACATTGTATTATCTTTCTTTGACAAGATAACACAAGTTACCAAAGAACTCCAATGTAATTGAATTATTGTATAATATTCTTCAGGATAATCAACAATGATTTAGTCAATTGAATTGGTGATTAATGCATTCATTCACGTTGAGAACTTGAAGACTTCCTAAAAATCAGGCGCCTAGAAATTGTGAAAAATGCAGTCTCAGTAAAATAGCGATATCTCCCTCATTTTTTTAACGGAATTCAAAAATTCAAAATGATCTAGAAACTAGACTTGAAGGTCTAAAAAGTACTTTGTGTATTTGGTGTGATTCACAACAGGGAGAGAGAAGTAACTAACTGAAGATGACTGAGACAAAGATGGAGGGATGAAGGACAACAAGTTCAGTTTTCTCAAAGTTTTGTAAATGACTTTAAAAAAAAAGGATCTTGGATCCAAATTATTAGGAGATTAGTTGGATAGATATGGAATGATAATTCTATAAATCTATTGTAATCATTTGAGTAAATGGGGGGATTAGAAAGGATTGTTTTATCCTGAGGAAATATGATAGACTAGTTTCATTTCTAGTAATGTATTTTCCAGAATTTCCTAGAGTAAATTTGAATTTAAGAAAGTATTTTATTTCTAGAAAGTGTGAATTAGTTTATCTTTTTTATGCAAGTGTGCCTTAGATTATCCTTTCCTTTCATGCAAGTATGCCTTAGATTAGCTTTCATTTCCTATAAAGTTTTTGATAAAGATAAACGGGTTTTACATGGACCCGAAACCAAAAGTTTTACAAAAGTCGGCCATCAGCCAAACAGACAGGAACCAATAGCAAAACAAGGGAGCACCCCAGAACAGTCACGAAAGCATTCATTTCCTACAAAGTTAGAATATATTGTCAAACCAATTTTTTTCATTCTCTTTTGCATACAGCCATGGACACCACCTTGGATTGATAAATTAAATGATGAGGATTGCAACAACCCCATCATTTTTGGCACCGTTGTTGGGGACAATTGTCATTAGAGAATTAGAAAATCAGTTTGGCAACCTTTTAGGTTTAGAAGTTCCTCAAGAAAGTTTTGTCTCTCAAACCCCCCCAAAATACCAAATGAAAACCCCCAAACACTAGATCTAAAGAGAAACGATGCTATTTTTTTAAAATATCCTTAGTTGGAGGACCATCACTCCAAGTCCTAGCAAATTATATTTCTTTAAAGAAATAATTGATGGCTTATTGCTTGCAAGAGGTGGAGAATTTTGTCTTCGATACAGAATCTTGCAAAAGAGAGAATTATTTGGAGACCTTCAAAGTCCAAGAATGGATGCCCAAGTAGATTTTTGAAGACAAAGGAGGACTGCTCAATCAGAGATTTGAAGAACAAGGAGTTGATTCTAGTCATGCATGCACCATATCAAAAGGAAGGTTTACAATATCTCTCCAATCAGACCATGCATTTTCTAGAATCAGAAATCATGGAGAAGGTTTTCACTTCAAAAGAAGGTGAAGCATTGGATTTCAAAAAAATTGTCATCTTCTTTTCATTATCTTCTCTAAAAAAATTGAATGCATGGAAACATATTGTGAGAAAGGGAAGATATTTTTCACTAGATAATGGTTATGTGTAACCTCTCTACATCATTCAGTAGAGTAGGTTAGGGTAGATTTGTTTTTTGTAAATCAATGCTTTGCACATGCTATTTCCTCTTCTAAAATGCTATAAACATACACTTTTGTACAAGTTGCTCCACTCAAAACTTGCTGCAAATATTTTGTCATCATGGATGATTGGTTGTTGTAGTCTTGGGCTCTAGTTATAGCACTAAATCTTCAAAAGAATGGAAGAAAAAATGATGATGAAACAATCTAAGTTGTTAGTTAGAATAAAGGGTCAAGTTACAACTCTTAAAAGTTGAATAAGCTCTTTGCATGCATCATGGAGAAAGTGAACTATAACTCATGCATGATGGTTGCATGAAAAGCTAACGTAAAATCAAATATTTGATTTATTATTTTACTCTTATTAAGCTTAAATTTATTTCATTCTACTCAATCCACTCAAAAAGAAGAATAAAAATTTCCTAAGAGCTTATTCCAATATTTATGGAGCTGTCAAGAGATAAAGTTTTATTTTAAATGCTAATCAGGAGCCATCAGGAGCTACCTGAAGCTACCTAGAACAACTATTATAGAAGTAAATTTATTGAATTTGAAGGTTCATTATGAGTTTCAAATGGACTTGCAACACTTTAGGTGTGGGGGAGATGATGATACCATAACTTATTTATTATTTAACCCATTAAAATTGCCTATTTCTTCTTAAGTATATTGTTGTAAAAGTGGAGTTGAGTAATAATTGGAAGTTCTTTAGCTTGTTTAAGGTAGAATATAAAGTAGATATTTGATTTATTTTTAGTAAATAAATGTGATCCAAAATTATTCTAATATGTCTCCATGAGTATGCAAGATATTATAGTGCAAATGAATGAGTTATTAAATAACTAATGAGAAGAAGAATCTTTAGAAATACTTGTTGCAAAGAGCTCCAAACATTACCTCCAAACAACTCCAAACATTGTAGAAGGCTTTAAAGATATTAAAAGAAGATAGAAAATACTATTAAATACTCTTAACACACTCCAATATTCATGCAGAATCATGGAGCATCAGTCATTCCACAATCAATGGGCAAAGTATATGTTTAATCCAAGTTGTAGTTGCACATTACATTGTATTATCTTTCTTCACCAAAGATAACACAAGTTACCCAAGCACTCCAATGTAATTGCATTATTATAGAATATTATTCATGACGATCAATAATTATTTGGTCAACTAAATTGATGATTAATGTGTTCATTCACGTTGAGAACTTGAAAACTTCCTAAAAATTAGGTGCCCAGAAACTGTGAAAAATGCAGTCTCAGTAAAACAACAATATCTCACTCATTTCTCAGTGAAATTTAAAAATTCAAAATGATTTGGAAACTAGACTTGAAGGGATAAAAATCCTTCTATGTGTTTGGCATGATTTATAATAGGGAGAGATAACTAATTGATTGAAGATGACTGAGACAAAGATGGCAGGATGAAGGACAACAGGTTCACTTTTCTCAATGTTTTGTAAATGACTCAACAAAAATAGGATTTTGTATCCAAATATAGGAGTTGAGAAAATACAACACCACAGGAGCCCAAATAATCTCTGCAAGCTGAAAACCCTGTTACAAGGAGAAGCAATGAAGCAAATCACAGAAAGAAAGAATACACAGGAAAAATATGCTCCAAAAGATGAGAGCTCAATAATCTCCAAAATGTATTGTCAATAATAATCCTTCTTCATACAATGAAAAGAAAGAACTCAACCTTTAATAGGTCAAGAAACCCTAAAAGGGAAAACCTAGGTTTGCAAATAATAATTAATTAAAATAATTAATTATATGCACCTAAAGTTAGCTTAAGTGTAAAAGAGATAAAAGGAACTTAAATAATTAAACAAATAATGTTTAATTAATCAAGTAAATACCCGAATACTCTAACACCCCCCCTTAAGCTAGACTTAGGGAGAAGCTAAAACCTAGAACAGCTACTGAAAGCAATAAAGATGGGTCCCGACAACAAGGCCTGATCAAGTACCCAAATACAATGAAATCTCTATGAACTGGAGAAATAGAGAAAACCACGTGGGAACAAAACTCTACTCCAAAAAGAGATGGAAAAGAATTTCACTGAAGCATGAAGAACCTACAAACTCTGTCGAAGAATAACTACTGATCTGAAGAACCTCCACTGAAATAGAACATGACCAGGTAGAGAAGACTGTAATCTATATGAGTGCCCTCAAATGACACTACTCGAATCAGGAGGCAAACAAGGCAAAAACAACTGAAATCGAAGATACAGATGGCATGAGAAACCAAAGCCTGAAGAGCTGATCAATCGAACCACGAAAGCAGTAGAACCAATAGGATAAACCTCCCCATAATGCGGAAGTGGGAGAGGGACAGGAACACTGAAAATGATAGCCAAAAAAAACTGCATGACGAAGAACCAAGAACATCAAAGGTGCTGAGATACATCATCATGAGGCGAATGTCGTGGAAGGAACACTCACTGGACAAAGGAAGATGGAAACCAACAGGCAAACATCAACCCCCTCATGGCACTTGATCAATAGTGCATGTACAAAAAGACACAAGATATGCAAGATTCCAAGTAAACAATGCATGATGGCACTTTATCTCAATGCGTTTGCATAAATACAAGCTACAATGAGAAGAAGACTGGAAATAGAAACTTGAACCAAAATAGAGATACCCTACTCAGAGAAAAGATCCGAGGACCTGAAACAACCACAATATCCACCAAAGTGCTGAAAAGCAAAAAACTGAATAAAATATGCATGGAGCAGAATCTAGAAATAAAACGTAGATGTCTAGAAAGTACACAGCACACGCTTTCCAAAAATATAAAAAATTTCAAAAAACGGAGGTCGGATGTGCATTCTATGGCTCCCAGAGTGCATAAAATAGACCTCACTTT